>NC_086238.1:33010241-33316370 GCF_036321145.2 Pelmatolapia mariae | reverse complement strand
TAACATCAATGTAGAGAGGCTGGTCTGGCATTGATATGTGACATCACAATACAGAGGTGAATCTGGCATTGATATTTAACATCAATGTAGAGAGGCTGGTCTGGCATTGATATATGACATCACAATATAGAGGTGAATCTGGCATCGATATATGACATCACAATACAGAGGTGAATCTGGCATTGATATTTAACATCAATGTAGAGAGGTTCGTCAGACATTGATATGTGACATCACAATAGAGAGCTGAATCTGTCATCGATATTCAACATCAATGTAGAGAGGCTTGTCTGGCATTGATATGTGACATCACAATAGAGAGGTTCGTTTGACATTGATATGTGACATCACAATAGAGAGGTTCGTTGGACACTGATATGTGACATATCAATAGAGAGGTGAATCTGGCATCGATATTCAACATCAATGTAGAGAGGCTGGTCTGGCATTGATATATGAATTCACAATAGAGAGGTGAATCTGGCATTGATATGTGACATCACAATAGAGAGGTGAATCTGGCATTGATATTTGACATCAATGTAGATAGGCTGGTCTGGCATTGATATTTAACATCACAGTAGAGAGGCTGGTCTGGCATTAATATGTGACATCACAATAGAGAGGTGAATCTGGCATTGATATTTAACATCAATGTAGAGAGGTTCGTCTTACATTGATATGTTACATCACATTATAGAGGTGAATCTGGCATTGATATTCAACATCAATGTAGAGAGGCTGGTCTGGTATCGATATGTGACATCACAATATAGAGGTGAATCTAGCATTGATATTTAACATCACAGTAGAGAGGTTCGTCTTACATTGATATGTTACATCACATTATAGAGGTGAATCTGGCATTGATATTCAACATCAATGTAGAGAGGCTGGTCTGGCATTGATATATGACATCACAATATAGAGGTGAATCTGGCATTGATATTTAACATCACAGTAGAGAGGCTGGTCTGGCATTGATATGTGACATCACAATAGAGACATTCGATTGACACTAATATGTGACATCACAATAGAGATGTTCGTTTGACACTGATATGTGACATCACAATAGATACGTTAGTCTGACATTGATATGTGACATCACAATATAGAGGTGAATCTGGCATTGATATTTAACATCAATGTAGAGAGGCTGGTCTGGCATTGATATGTGACATCACAATATAGAGGTGAATCTAGCATTGATATTTAACATCACAGTAGAGAGGTTCGTCTGACATTGATATGTGAGATCGCAATAGAGAGGTGAATCTGGCATCGATATTCAACATCAATGTAGAGAGGCTGGTCTGGCATTGATATATGACATCACAACAGTGACGTTCGTTTGACATTGATATGTGACATCACAGTAGATAGGTTCGTCTGACATTGATATGTGACATAACAGTAGAGAGGTGAATCGGGCATTGATATTTAACATCACAGTAGATAGGTTCGTCTGACATTGATATGTGACATCACAATAGAGAGGTGAATCTGGCATCGACATTCAACATCAATGTAGAGAGGCTGGTCTGGCATTGATATATGACATCAGAATATAGAGGTTAAACTGGCATTAATGTGAGACATCACCATAGAGAGGTTAATCTGGCATTGATATGTGACATCACAATAGAGAGGTTCGGTTGACATTGATATGTGACATCACAATAGAGAGGTGAATCTGGCATTGATATTTAACATCAATGTAGATAGGCTGGTCTGGCATTGATATGTGTTATCACAATACAGAGGTGAATCTAGCATTGATATTTAACATCACAGTAGAGAGGTTCGTCTGACATTGATATGTGAGATCACAATAGAGAGGTGAATCTGGCATTGATATTTAACATCAATGTAGATAGGCTGGTCTGGCATTGATATGTGTTATCACAATACAGAGGTGAATCTAACATTGATATTTAACATCACAGTAGAGAGGTTCGTCTGACATTGATATGTGACATCACAGTAGAGAGGTGAATATGGCATTGATATTTAACATCAATGTAGAGAGGCTTGTCTGGCATTGATATGTGACATCACAATAGAGAGGTTCGTTTGACATTGATATGTGACATCACAGTAGAGAGGTGAATCTGGCATTGATATTTAACATCACAGTAGATAGGTTCGTCTGACATTGATATGTGACATCACAGTAGAGAGGTGAATCGGGCATTGATATTTAACATCACAGTAGATAGGTTCGTCTGACATTGATATGTGACATCACAGTAGAGAGGTGAATCTGGCATTGATATGTGACATCACAGTAGATATGTTCGTTTGACATTGATATGTGACATCACAGTAGAGAGGTGAATCTGGCATTGATATGCGACATCACAATAGAGAGGTGAAGCAGGCATTGATATTTAACATCAATGTAGAGAGACTGGTCTGGCATTGATATGTGACATCACAAGAGAGAGGTGAATCAGGCATTGATATTTAACATCACAGTAGATAGGTTCGTCTGACATTGATATGTGACATCACAATAGAGAGGTGAATCTGGCATCGACATTCAACATCAATGTAGAGAGGCTGGTGTGGCATTGATATGTGTTATCACAATATAGAGGTGAATCTGGCATTGATATGTGACATCAATGTAGAGAGGCTGGTCTGGCATTGATATTTAACATCACAGTAGAGAGGCTGGTCTGGCATTAATATGTGACATCACAATAGAGAGGCGATTCTGGCATTGATATTTAACATCAATGTAGAGAGGCTGGTCTGGTATTGATATGTGACATCACAATATAGAGGTGAATCTAGCATTGATATTTAACATCACAGTAGAGAGGTTCGTCTTACATTCATATGTTACATCACAATATAGAGGTGAATCTGGCATCGATATATGACATCACAATATAGAGGTGAATATGGCATTGATATTTAACATCACAGTAGAGAGGTTCGTTTGACATTGATATGTGACATCACAGTAGAGAGGTGAATCTGGCATTGATATGTGACATCACAGTAGATATGTTCGTTTGACATTGATATGTGACATCACAGTAGAGAGGTGAATCGGGCATTGATATTTAACATCAATGTAGATAGGTTCGTCTGACATTGATATGTGACATCACAGTAGAGAGGTGAATCGGGCATTGATATTTAACATCACAGTAGATAGGTTCGTCTGACATTGATATGTGACATCACAGTAGAGAGGTTCGTTTGACATTGATATGTGACATCACAATATAGAGGTGAATATGGCATTGATATTTAACATCACAGTAGAGAGGCTGGTCTGGCATTGATATGTGACATCACAATAGAGACATTCGATTGACACTAATATGTGACATCACAATAGAGATGTTCGTTTGACACTGATATGTGACATCACAATAGATACGTTAGTCTGACATTGATATGTGACATCACAACAGAGAGGTTCGGTTGACATTGATATGTGACATCACAATAGAGAGGTGAATCTGGCATTGATATTTAACATCACAGTAGATAGGCTGGTCTGGCATTCATATGTGACATCACAATATAGAGGTGAATCTAGCATTGATATGTGACATCACAATAGAGAGGTTCGGTTGACATTGATATGTGACATCACAATAGAGAGGTGAATCTGGCATTGATATTTAACATCAATGTAGGGAGGCTGGTCTGGCATTGATATGTGACATCACAATACAGAGGTGAATCTGGCATTGATATTTAACATCAATGTAGAGAGGCTGGTCTGGCATTGATATATGACATCACAAAATAGAGGTGAATCTAGCATTGATATTTAACATCACAGTAGAGAGGCTGGTCTGGCATTAATATGTGACATCACAATAGAGAGGCGATTCTGGCATTGATATTTAACATCAATGTAGAGAGGCTGGTCTGGTATTGATATGTGACATCACAATATAGAGGTGAATCTAGCATTGATATTTAACATCACAGTAGAGAGGTTCGTCTTACATTCATATGTTACATCACAATATAGAGGTGAATCTGGCATCGATATATGACATCACAATATAGAGGTGAATATGGCATTGATATTTAACATCACAGTAGAGAGGTTCGTCTGACATTGATATGTGAGATCACACTAGAGAGGTGAATCTGGCATTGATATTTAACATCAATGTAGATAGGCTGGTCTGGCATTGATATGTGTTATCACAATACAGAGGTGAATCTAGCATTGATATGTGACATCACAATAGAGAGGTTCGGTTGACATTGATATGTGACATCACAATAGAGAGGTGAATCTGGCATTGATATTTAACATCAATGTAGGGAGGCTGGTCTGGCATTGATATGTGACATCACAATACAGAGGTGAATCTGGCATTGATATTTAACATCAATGTAGAGAGGCTGGTCTGGCATTGATATATGACATCACAAAATAGAGGTGAATCTGGCATCGATATATGACATCACAATATAGAGGTGAATATGGCATTGATATTTAACATCACAGTAGAGAGGTTCGTCAGACATTGATATGTGACATCACAATAGAGAGGTGAATCTGTCATCGATATTCAACATCAATGTAGAGAGGCTGGTCTGGCATTGATATATGACATCACAATATAGAGGTGAATCTGGCATCGATATTCAACATCAATGTAGAGAGGCTTGTCTGGCATTGATATGTGACATCACAATAGAGAGGTGAATCTGGCATTGATATGTGACATCACAGTAGATATGTTCGTTTGACATTGATATGTGACATCACATTAGAGAGGTGAATCTGGCATTGATATGTGACATCACAGTAGATATGTTCGTTTGACATTGATATGTGACATCACAGTAGAGAGGTGAATCTGGCATTGATATTTAACATCAATGTAGAGAGACTGGTCTGGCAGTGATATGTGACATCACAATAGAGAAGTGAATCAGGCATTGATATTTAACATCCCAGTAGATAGGTTCGTCTGACATTGATATGTGACATCACAATAGAGAGGTGAATCAGGCATTGATATTTAACATCACAGTAGATAGGTTCGTCTGACATTGATATGTGACATCACAATAGAGAGGTGAATCTGGCATCGACATTCAACATCAATGTAGAGAGGCTGGTCTGGCATTGATATATGACATCAGAATATAGAGATTAAAGTGGCATTGATATGAGACATCACCATAGAGAGGTTAATCTGGCGTTGATATGTGACATCACAATATAGAGGTGAATCTGGCATTGATATTTAACATCAATGTAGATAGGCTGGTCTGGCATTGATATGTGTTATCACAATACAGAGGTGAATCTAGCATTGATATGTGACATCACAATAGAGAGGTTCGGTTGACATTGATATGTGACATCACAATAGAGAGGTGAATCTGGCATTGATATTTAACATCAATGTTGGGAGGCTGGTCTGGCATTGATATGTGACATCACAATAGAGAGGTGAATCTGGCATTGATATTTAACATCAATGTAGAGAGGCTGGTCTGGCATTGATATATGACATCACAATATAGAGGTGAATCTGGCATCGATATATGACATCACAATATAGAGGTGAATATGGCATTGATATTTAACATCAATGTAGAGAGGCTTGTCTGGCATTGATATGTGACATCACAACAGAGACGTTCGTTTGACATTGATATGTGACATCACAGTAGAGTGGTGAATCTGGCATTGATATTTAACATCACAGTAGATAGGTTCGTCTGACATTGATATGTGACATAACAGTAGAGAGGTGAATCGGGCATTGATATTTAACATCACAGTAGATAGGTTCGTCTGACATTGATATGTGACATCACAGTAGAGAGGTGAATCTGGCATTGATATGTGACATCACAGTAGATATGTTCGTTTGACATTGATATGTGACATCACAGTAGAGAGGTGAATCTGGCATTGATATGTGACATCACAATAGAGAGGGGAATCAGGCATTGATATTTAACATCAATGTAGAGAGACTGGTCTGGCATTGATATGTGACATCACAATAGAGAGGTGAATCAGGCATCGACATTCAACATCAATGTAGAGAGGCTGGTCTGGCATTGATATGTGTTATCACAATACAGAGGTGAATCTGGCATTGATATGTGACATCAATGTAGATATGCTGGTCTGGCATTGATATTTAACATCACAGTAGAGAGGTTCGTCTGACATTGATATGTGACATCACAATAGAGAGGTGAATCTGGCATCGACATTCAACATCAATGTAGAGAGGCTGGTCTTGCATTGATATGTGTTATCACAATACAGAGGTGAATCTGGCATTGATATGTGACATCAATGTAGATATGCTGGTCTGGCATTGATATTTAACATCACAGTAGAGAGGTTCGTCTTACATTGATATGTTACATCACATTATAGAGGTGAATCTAGCATTGATATTTAACATCACAGTAGAGAGGTTCGTTTGACATTGATATGTGACATCACAGTAGAGAGGTGAATCTGGCATTGATATATGAATTCACAATAGAGAGGTTCGTCTGACATTGATATGTGACATCACAATAGAGAGGTGAATCTGGCATTGATATTTAACATCAATGTAGAGAGGCTGGTCCGGCATTGATATGTGTCATCACAATATAGAGGTGAATCTGGCATTGATATTTAACATCACAGTAGAGAGGTTCGTCTGACATTGATATGTGACATCACAATAGAGAGGTGAATCTGGCATTGATATTTGACATCAATGTAGATAGGCTGGTCTGGCATTGATATTTAACATCACAATAGAGACATTCGATTGACACTAATATGTGACATCACAATAGAGATGTTCGTTTGACACTGATATGTGACATCACAATAGATACGTTAGTCTGACATTGATATGTGACATCACAATAGAGACATTCGATTGACACTAATATGTGACATCACAATAGATACATTAGTCTGACATTGATATGTGACATCACAATAGAGAGGTGAATCTGGCATTGATATTTAACGTCAATGACGAGAGATTCGTCTGACATTGATATGTGACATCACAATAGAGAGGTGAATCTGGCATCGATATTTGACATCAATGTAGATAGGCTGGTCTGGCATTGATATTTAACATCACAGTAGAGAGGCTGGTCTGGCATTAATATGAGACATCACAATAGAGAGGTGAATCTGGCATTGATATTTAACATCAATGTAGAGAGGCTGGTCTGGCATTGATATGTGACATCACAATATAGAGGTGAATCTAGCATTGATATTTAACATCACAGTAGAGAGGTTCGTCTGACATTGATATGTGAGATCACAATAGAGAGGTGAATCTGGCATCGATATTCAACATCAATGTAGAGAGGCTGGTCTGGCATTGATATATGACATCAGAATATAGAGGTTAAACTGTCATTGATATGAGACATCACAATAGAGAGGTGAATCTGGCATTGATATGTGACATCACAATAGAGAGTTTCGGTTGACATTGATATGTGACATCACAATAGAGAGGTGAATCTGGCATTGATATTTAACATCAATGTAGATAGGCTGGTCTGGCATTGATATGTGTTATCACAATACAGAGGTGAATCTAGCATTGATATTTAACATCACAGTAGAGAGGTTCGTCTTACATTGATATGTGACATCACATTATAGAGGTGAATCTGGCATTGACATTTAACATCAATGTAGAGAGGCTGGTCTGGCATTGATATATGACATCACAATACAGAGGTGAATCGGGCATTGATATTTAACATCACAGTAGATAGGTTCGTCTGACATTGATATGTGACATCACAGTAGAGAGGTGAATCTGGCATTGATATGTGACATCACAGTAGATATGTTCGTTTGACATTGATATGTGACATCACAGTAGAGAGGTGAATCTGGCATTGATATTTAACATCAATGTAGAGAGGCTGGTCTGGCATTGATATGTGACATCACAATAGAGAGGTGAATCAGGCATTGATATTTAACATCACAGTAGATAGGTTCGTCTGGCATTGATATGTGACATCACAATACAGAGGTGAATCTGGCATCGACATTCAAAATCAATGTAGAGCGGTTAGTCTGACATTGATATGTGACATCACAATAGAGAGGTGAATCTGGCATTGATATGTGACATCACGGTAGAGAGGTTCATTTGACATTGATATGTGACATCACAGTAGAGAGGTTCGTTTGACATTGATTTGTGACATCACAGTAGAGAGATGAATCTGGCATTGATATTTAACATCAATGTAGAGACGCTGGTCTGGCATTGATATGTGACATCACAATAAAGAGGTGAATCTGGCATTGATATGTGACATCACAGTAGAGAGGTTCGTTTGACATTGAGATGTGACATCACAATAGAGAGGTGAATCTGGCATTGATATTTAACATCAATGTAGAGCGGTTAGTCTGACATTGATATGTGACATCACAATAGAGAGGTGAATCTGGCATTGATATTTAACATCAATGTAGAGCGGTTAGTCTGACATTGATATGTGACATCACAATAGAGAGATGAATCTGGCATTGATATTTAACATCACAGTAGAGCGGTTAGTCTGACATTGATATGTGACATCACAATAGAGAGGTGAATCTGGCATTGATATTTAACATCAATGTAGAGCGGTTAGTCTGACATTGATATGTGACATCATAGTAGAGAGGTGAATCTGGCATTGATATGTGACATCACAGTAGATATGTTCGTTTGACATTGATATGTGACATCACAGTAGAGAGGTGAATCTGGCATTGATATGTGGCATCACAATAGAGAGGTGAATCAGGCATTGATATTTAACATCAATGTAGAGAGACTGGTCTGGCATTGATATGTGACATCACAATAGAGAGGTGAATCTGTCATCGATATTCAACATCAATGTAGAGATGCTGGTCTGGCATTGATATGTGACATCACAATAGAGAGGTGAATCTGGCATTGATATTTAACGTCAATGATGAGAGGTTCGTATGACATTGATATGTGACATCACAATAGAGAGGTGAATCTGGCATCGATATTCAACATCAATGTAGAGAGGCTGGTCTGGTATTGATATATGAATTCACAATAGAGAGGTGAATCTGGCATTGATATTTAACCTCAATGTAGAGAGGTTCGTCTGACATTGATATGTGACATGACAATAGAGAGGTGAATCTGGCATTGATATTTAACATCACAGTAGAGAGGCTGGTCTGGTATTGATATGTGACATAACAATATAGAGGTGAATCTAGCATTGATATTTGACATCAGAGTAGAGAGGTTCGTCTTACATTGATATGTTACATCACATTATAGAGGTGAATCTGGCATTGATATTTAACATCAATGTAGAGAGGCTGGTCTGGCATTGATAAATGACATCACAATATAGAGGTGAATCTGGCATCGATATATGACATCACAATATAGTGGTGAATATGGCATTGATATTTAACATCACAGTAGAGAGGTTCGTCTGACATTGATATGTGACATCACAATAGAGAGGTTCGTTTGACATTGATATGTGACATCACAAGAGAGAGGTGAATCTGGCATCGATATTCAACATCAATGTAGAGAGGCTTGTCTGGCATTGATATGTGACATCACAATAGAGAGGTTCGTTTGACATTGATATGTAACATCACAATAGAGAGGTTCGTTTGACATTGATATGTGACATCACAATAGAGAGGTGAATCTGGCATCGATATTCAAAATCAATGTAGAGAGGCTGGTCTGGCATTGATATATGACATCACAATATAGAGGTGAATCTGGCATTGATATTTAACATCAATGTAGATAGGCTGGTCTGGCATTGATATGTGTTATCACAATATAGAGGTGAATCTGGCATTGATATTTGATATCAATGTAGATAGGCTGGTCTGGCATTGATATTTAACATCACAATAGAGACATTCGATTGACACTAATATGTGACATCACAATAGAGATGTTCGTTTGACACTGATATGTGACATCACAATAGATACGTTAGTCTGACATTGATATGTGACATCACAATAGAGACATTCGATTGACACTAATATGTGACATCACAATAGATACATTAGTCTGACATTGATATGTGACATCACAATAGAGAGGTGAATCTGGCATCGATATTTGACATCAATGTAGATAGGCTGGTCTGGCATTGATATTTAACATCACAGTAGAGAGGCTGGTCTGGCTTTAATATGAGACATCACAATAGAGAGGTGAATCTGGCATTGATATTTAACATCACAGTAGAGAGGCTGGTCTGGCTTTAATATGAGACATCACAATATAGAGGTGAATCTAGCATTGATATTTAACATCACAGTAGAGAGGTTCGTCTGACATTGATATGTGACATATCAATAGAGAGGTGAATCTGGCATCGATATTCAACATCAATGTAGAGAGGCTGGTCTGGCATTGATATATGACATCAGAATATAGAGTTTAAACTGTCATTGATATGAGACATCACAATAGAGAGGTGAATCTGGCATTGATATGTGACATCACAATAGAGAGGTTCGGTTGACATTGATATGTGACATCACAATAGAGAGGTGAATCTGGCATTGATATTTAACATCAATGTAGATAGGCTGGTCTGGCATTGATATGTGTTATCACAATACAGAGGTGAATCTAGCATTGATATTTAACATCACAGTAGGGAGGTTCGTCTTACATTGATATGTGACATCACATTATAGAGGTGAATCTGGCATTGACATTTAACATCAATGTAGAGAGGCTGGTCTGGCATTGATATATGACATCACAATATAGAGGTGAATCTGGCATCGATATATGACATCACAATATAGAGGTGAATCTAGCATTGATATTTAACATCACAGTAGAGAGGTGAATCTGACATTGATATGTGACATCACAGTAGATATGTTCGTTTGACATTGATATGTGACATCACAGTAGGGAGGTGAATCGGGCATTGATATTTAACATCACAGTAGATAGGTTCGTCTGACATTGATATGTGACATCACAGTAGAGAGGTGAATCTGGCATTGATATGTGACATCACAGTAGAGAGGTGAATCTGGAATTGATATTTAACATCAATGTAGAGAGGCTGGTCTGGCATTGATATGTGACATCACAATAGAGAGGTGAATCAGGCATTGATATTTAACATCACAGTAGATAGGTTCGTCTGACATTGATATGTGACATCACAATAGAGAGGTGAATCTGGCATCGACATTCAACATCAATGTAGAGAGGCTGGTCTGGCATTGATATGTGACATCAAATCAGAAACGCGAGTGTGGTATTGATATGTGACATCACGGTAGAGAGGTTCATTTGACATTGATATGTGACATCACAGTAGAGAGGTTCGTTTGACATTGATTTGTGACATCACAGTAGAGAGATGAATCTGGCATTGATATTTAACATCAATGTAGAGACGCTGGTCTGGCATTGATATGTGACATCACAATAAAGAGGTGAATCTGGCATTGATATGTGACATCACAGTAGAGAGGTTCGTTTGACATTGAGATGTGACATCACAATAGAGAGGTGAATCTGGCATTGATATTTAACATCAATGTAGAGCGGTTAGTCTGACATTGATATGTGACATCACAATAGAGAGATGAATCTGGCATTGATATTTAACATCACAGTAGAGCGGTTAGTCTGACATTGATATGTGACATCACAATAGAGAGGTGAATCTGGCATTGATATTTAACATCAATGTAGAGCGGTTAGTCTGACATTGATATGTGACATCATAGTAGAGAGGTGAATCTGGCATTGATATGTGACATCACAGTAGATGTGTTCGTTTGACATTGATATGTGACATCACAATAGAGAGATGAATCTGGCATTGATATTTAACATCACAGTAGAGCGGTTAGTCTGACATTGATATGTGACATCACAATAGAGAGGTGAATCTGGCATTGATATTTAACATCAATGTAGAGCGGTTAGTCTGACATTGATATGTAACATCACAGTAGAGAGGTGAATCTGGCATTGATATGTGGCATCACAATAGAGAGGTGAATCAGGCATTGATATTTAACATTAATGTAGAGAGACTGGTCTGGCATTGATATGTGACATCACAATAGAGAGGTGAATCAGGCATTGATATTTAACATTAATGTAGAGAGACTGGTCTGGCATTGATATGTGGCATCACAATAGAGAGGTGAATCAGGCATTGATATTTAACATTAATGTAGAGAGACTGGTCTGGCATTGATATGTGGCATCACAATAGAGAGGTTCGTCTGGCATTGATATGTGACATCACAATAGAGACGGTCGTTTGGCATTGATATGTGACATCACAATAGAGAGGTGAATCTGTCATCGATATTCAACATCAATGTAGAGATGCTGGTCTGGCATTGATATGTGACATCACAATAGAGAGGTGAATCTGGCATCGATATTCAACATCAATGTAGAGAGGCTGGTCTGGTATTGATATATGAATTCACAATAGAGAGCTGAATCTGGCATTGATATTTAACCTCAATGTAGAGAGGTTCGTCTGACATTGATATGTGACATGACAATAGAGAGGTGAATCTGGCATTGATATTTAACATCACAGTAGAGAGGCTGGTCTGGTATTGATATGTGACATAACAATATAGAGGTGAATCTAGCATTGATATTTGACATCAGAGTAGAGAGGTTCGTCTTACATTGATATGTTACATCACATTATAGAGGTGAATCTGGCATTGATATTTAACATCAATGTAGAGAGGCTGGTCTGGCATTGATATGTGACATCACAATAGAGAGGTTCGTTTGACATTGATATGTGACATCACAATAGAGAGGTGAATCTGGCATCGATATTCAAAATCAATGTAGAGAGGCTGGTCTGGCATTGATATATGACATCACAATATAGAGGTGAATCTGGCATCGATATATGACATCACAATATAGAGGTGAATATGGCATTGATATTTAACATCACAGTAGAGAGGTTCGTCTGACATTGATATGTGACATCACAATAGAGAGGTGAATTTGGCATTGATATGTGACATCAATGTAGATAGGCTGGTCTGGCATTGATATTTAACATCACAATAGATAGGTTCGTCTGACATTGATATGTGACATCACAATAGAGCGGTGAATTTGTCATTGATATGTGACATCACAGTAGAGAGGTGAATCTGGCATTGATATGTGACATCACAATAGACAGTTAAATCTGGCATTGATATTTAACATCAATGTAGAGAGACTGGTCTGACATTGATATGTGACATCACATTAGAGAGGTGAATCTGGCATTGATATTCAACATCGATGTAGAGAGGCTGGTCTGGCATTAATATGTGACATCACAATAGAGAGGTGAATCTGTCATCGATATTCAACATCAATGTAGAGAGGCTTGTCTGGCATTGATATGTGACATCACAATATAGAGGTGAATCTGTCATCGATATTCAACAACAATGTAGAGAGGCTTGTCTGGCATTGATATGTGACATCACAATAGAGAGGTGAATCTGTCATTGATATTCAACATCAATGTAGAGAGGCTTGTCTGGCATTGATATGTGACATCAAAATAGAGTGGTTCGTCTGACATTGATATGTGACAACACAATAGAGAGGTGAATCTGGCATTGATACTTAACATCAATGTAGAGAGGCTGGTCTGGCATTGATATGTGACATCACAATAGAGAGGTTCGTTTGACATTGATATGTGACATCACAATAGAGAGGTGAATCTGTCATCGATATTCAACATCACAGTAGAGAGGCTGGTCTGGCATTGATATATGACATCACAATAGAGAGGTGAATCTGTCATTGATATTCAACATCAATGTAGAGAGGCTTGTCTGGCATTGATATGTGACATCACAATAGAGAGGTGAATCTGTCATCGATATTCAACAACAATGTAGAGAGGCTGGTCTGGCATTGATATGTGACATCACAATAGAGAGGTTCGTTTGACATTGATATGTGACATCACAGTAGAGAGGTGAATCTGTCATCGATATTCAACATCACAGTAGAGAGGCTGGTCTGGCATTGATATATGACATCACAATATAGAGGTGAATCTGGCATTGATATTTAACATCACAGTAGAGAGGCTGGACTGGCATTGATATGTGACATCACAATAGAGACATTCGATTGACAATGATATGTGACATCACAATAGATACGTTAGTCTGACATTGATATGTGACATCACAATAGAGAGGTGAATCTGGCATTGATATTTAACGTCAATGATGAGAGGTTCATCTGACATTGATATGTGACATCACAATAGAGAGGTGAATCTGGCATTGATATTTAACATCACAGTAGAGAGGTTCGTTTGACATTGAGATGTGACATCACAATAGAGAGGTGAATCTGGCATTGATATGTGACATCAAAATAGAGTGGTTCGTCTGACATTGATATGTGACAACACAACAGAGAGGTGAATCTGGCATTGATACTTAACATCAATGTAGATAGGTTCGTCTGACATTGATATGTGACATCATAGTAGAGAGGTGAATCTGGCATTGATATGTGACATCACAGTAGAGAGGTGAATCTGGCATTGATATGTGACATCACAATAGAGAGGTGAATCTGGCCTTGATATTTAACATCACTGTAGAGAGGTTCGTGTGACATTGATATGTGAGATCTCAATATAGAGGTGACTCTGGCATTGATATTTAACATAAATGTAGAGAGGCTGGTCTGACATTGATATGTGTTATCACAATACAGAGGTGAATCTGGCATTGATATGTGACATCAAATTAGAAACGCTAGTGTGGTATTGATATGTGACATCGAAACAGAGAGGCGAATCAGGCATTGATATGTGACATCACAATAGAGAGGTGAATCTGGCATTGATATGTGACATCACGGTAGAGAGGTTCGTTTGACATTGACATGTGACATCACAATAGAGAGGTTAATCTGGCATTGATATGTGACATCACAATAGAGAGGTGAATCTGGCATTGATATTTAACATATACAAGTAGAGAGGAGAATCTGGCATTGATATGTGACATCAAAATAGAGAGGTGAATCTGGCATTGATATTTAACATCACAGTAGAGCGGTTAGTCTGACATTGATATGTGACATCACAATAGAGAGGTGAATCTGGCATTGATATTTAACATATACAAGTAGAGAGGAGAATCTGGCATTGATATGTGACATCAAAATAGAGAGGTGAATCTGGCATTGATATTTAACATCAATGCAGAGAGGCTGGTCTGGCATTGATATTTGACCTCAAAGCAGAGAAGCGAGTCTGGCATTGATATGTGACATCACAATAGAGACGTTCGTTTGACATTGATATGTGACATCACAATAGAGAGGTGAATCTGGCATTGATATTTAACATCAATATAGAGATGTGAATCTGGCATTGATATGTGACATCACAATAGAGAGGTGAATCTGTCATCGATATTCAACATCAATGTAGAGAGGCTGGTCTGGCATTGTTATATGAATTCACAATAGAGAGGTGAATCTGGCATTGATATTTAACATCAATGTAGAGAGACTGGTCTGGCAATGATTTGTGACATCACAATAGAGAGCTGAATCAGGCATTGATATTTAACATCACAGTAGATAGGTTCGTCTGACATTGATATGTGACATCACAAGAGAGAGGTGAATCTGACATTGATATTTAACATCAATGTAGAGAGGCTGGTCTGGCATTGATATATGAATTCACAATAGAGAGGTGAATCTGGCATTGATATTTAACCTTGATGTAGAGAGGCTGGTCTGGCATTGATATATGAATTCACAATAGAGAGGTGAATCAGGCATTGATATTTAACATCACAGTAGAGAGGTACGTCTGACATTGATATGTGACATCACAATAGAGAGGTGAATCTGGCATTGATATTTAACATCAATGTAGAAAGGCTGGTCTGGCATTGATATGTGACATCACAATAGAGAGGTGAATCTGGCATTGATATTTAACATCAATGTAGAGAGACTGGTCTGGCATTGATATGTGACATGACAATAGAGATGTTCGTTTGACATTGATATGTGACATCACAATAGAGAGGTGAATCTGGCATTGATATTTAACATATACAAGTAGAGAGGTGAATCGGGCATTGATATGTGACATCACAATAGAGAGGTGAATCTGGCATTGATATTTAACATCAATGTAGAGAGACTGGTCTGACATTGATATGTGACATCACAATAGAGAGGTGCGTCTGGCATTAATATGTGACATCACAATAGAGACTTTCATTTGACATTGATATGTGACATCACAATAGAGAGGTGAATTTTGCATTGATATTTAACTTCAATGTAGAGAGGTTCGTCTGACATTGATATGTGACATCACAATAGAGAGGTGAATCTGGCATCGATATTTGACATCAATGTAGATAGGCTGGTCTGGCATTGATGTTTAACATCACAGTAGAGAGGCTGGTCTGGCATTAATATGTGACATCACAATAGCGACGTTCGTTTGACACTGATATGTGACATCACAATAGATACGTTAGTCTGACATTGATATGTGACATCACAATAGAGAGGTGAATCTGGCATCGATATTTGACATCAATGTAGATAGGCAGAATCTGGCATTGATATTTAACATCACAGTAGAGAGGTTCGTCTGACATTGATATGTGACATCACAATAGAGAGGTGAATTTGGCATTGATATGTGACATCATAGTAGAGAGGTGAATCTGGCATTGATATGTGACATCACAATAGAGAGGTGAATCTGGCATTGATATTTAACATCACAGTAGAGAGGCTGGTCTGGCATTAAAATGTGACATCACAATAGAGAGGTGAATCTGGCATTGATATATGACATCACAATATAGAGGTGAATATGGCATTGATATTTAACATCACAGTAGAGAGGTTCGTCTGACATTGATATGTGACATCACAATAGAGAGGTGAATCTGGCATTGATATTTGACATCAATGTAGATAGGCAGAATCTGGCATTGATATTTAACATCACAGTAGAGAGGTTCGTCTGACATTGATATGTGACATCACAATAGAGAGGTGAATTTGGCATTGATATGTGACATCATAGTAGAGAGGTGAATCTGGCATTGATATGTGACATCACAATAGAGAGGTGAATCTGGCATTGATATTTAACATCACAATAGAGAGGCTGGTCTGGCATTAATATGTGACATCACAATAGAGAGGTGAATCTGTCATCGATATTCAACATCAATGTAGAGAGGCTTGTCTGGCATAGATATGTGACATCACAATAGAGAGGTGAATCTGTCATCGATATTCAACAACAATGTAGAGGGGCTGGTCTGGCATTGATATGTGACATCACAATAGAGAGGTTCGTTTGACATTGATATGTGACATCACAATAGAGAGGTGAATCTGTCATCGATATTCAACATCAATGTAGAGAGGCTGGTCTGGCATTGATATATGACATCACAATATAGAGGTGAATCTGGCATTGATATTTAATATCACAGCAGAGAGGCTGGACTGGCATTGATATGTGACATCACAATAGAGACATTCGATTGACAATGATATGTGACATCACAATAGAGATGTTCGTTTGACACTGATATGTGACATCACAATAGATACGTTAGTCTGACATTGATATGTGACATCACAATAGAGTGGTGAATCTGGCATTGATATTTAACATCAATGTAGAGAGGCTGGTCTGGCATTGATATGTGACATCACCATAGAGAGGTGAATATGGTATTGATATTTAACATCAATGTAGATAGGCTGGCCTGGCATTGATATGTGTTATCACAATATAGAGGTGAATCTGGCATCGATATATGACATCACAATATAGAGGTGAATCTAGCATTGATATTTAACATCACAGTAGAGAGGTTCGTCTTACATTGATATGTTACATCACATTATAGAGGTGAATCTGGCATTGATATTTAACATCAATGTAGAGAGGCTGGTCTGGCATTGATATATGGCATCACAGTAGAGAGGTGAATCTGGCATCGATATATGACATCACAATATAGAGGTGAATATGGTATTGATATTTAACATCAATGTAGATAGGCTGGTCTGGCATTGATATGTGTTATCACAATATAGAGGTGAATCTGGCATCGATATATGACATCACAATATAGAGGTGAATCTAGCATTGATATTTAACATCACTGTAGAGAGGTTCGTGTGACATTGATATGTGAGATCTCAATATAGAGGTGACTCTGACATTGATATTTAACATAAATGTAGAGAGGCTGGTCTGACATTGATATGTGTTATCACAATAGAGAGGTGAATCTGGCATTGATATTTAACATCTATGGAGAGACGCTGGTCTGGCATTGATATGTGACATCACAATAAAGAGGTGAATCTGGCATTGATATGTGTCATCACAGTAGAGAGGTTCGTTTGACATTGACATGTGACATCACAATAGAGAGGTTAATCTGGCATTGATATGTGACATCACAATAGAGAGGTGAATCTGGCATTGATATTTAACATCAATATAGAGAAGTGATTCTGGCATTGATATGTGACATCACCATAGAGAGGTTATTCTGGCATTGATATTTAACATCAATGTAGAGACGCTGGTCTGGCATTGATATGTGACATCACAATAAAGAGGTGAATCTGGCATTGATATGTGTCATCACAGTAGAGAGGTTCGTTTGACATTGACATGTGACATCACAATAGAGAGGTTAATCTGGCATTGATATGTGACATCACAATAGAGAGGTGAATCTGGCACTGATATTTAACATATACAAGTAGAGAGGAGACTCTGGCATTGATATGTGACATCACAATAGAGAGGTGAATCTGGCATTGACATTTAACATCAATATAGAGAAGTGATTCTGGCATTGATATGTGACATCACCATAGAGAGGTTATTCTGGCATTGATATGTGACATCACAATAGAGAGGTGAATCTGTCATCGATATTCAACATCAATGTAGAGAGGCTGGTCTGGCATTGTTATATGAATTCACAATAGAGAGGTGAATCTGGCATTGATATTTAACATCAATGTAGAGAGACTGGTCTTGCAATGATTTGTGACATCACAATAGAGAGGTGAATCAGGCATTGATATTTAACATCACAGTAGAGAGGCTGGTCTGGCATTGATATGTGACATCACAGTAGAGAGGTGAATCTGGCATTGATATGTGACATCACAATAGAGAGGTGAATCTGGCATTGATATTTAACATCAATGTAGAGAGGCTGGTCTGGCATTGATATGTGACATCACAGTAGAGAGGTGAATCTGGCATTGATATTTAACATCAATGTAGAGAGACTGGTCTGACATTGATATGTGACATCACAATAGAGAGGTGAATCTGGCATTAATATGTGACATCACAATAGACACTTTCGTTTGACATTGATATGTGACATCACAATAGAGAGGTGAATTTTGCATTGATATTTAACTTCAATGTAGAGAGGTTCGTCTGACATTGATATGTGACATCACAATAGAGAGGTGAATCTGTCATCGATATTCAACATCAATGTAGAGAGGCTGGTCTGGCATTGTTATATGAATTCACAATAGAGAGGTGAATCTGGCATTCATATTTAACATCAATGTAGAGAGAGTGGTCTGACATTGATATGTGACATCACAATAGAGAGGTTCGTCTGGCATTGATTTGTGACATCACCATAGAGAGGTTAATCTGGCATTGATATGTGACATCACAATAGAGAGGTGAATCTGTCATCGATATGTGACATCACAATAGAGAGGTGAATCTGGCATTGATATGTGACATCACAATAGAGAGGTGAATCTGGCATTCATATTTAACATCAATGTAGAGAGAGTGGTCTGACATTGATATGTGACATCACAATAGAGAGGTTCGTCTGGCATTGATTTGTGACATCACCATAGAGACGTTCGTTTGACATTGATATGTGACATCACAATAGAGAGGTGAATCTGGCATTGATATGTGACATCACAATAGAGAGGTGAATCTGGCATTGATATTTAACATCAATGTAGAGAGAGTGGTCTGACATTGATATGTGCCATCACAATAGAGACGTTCGTCTGGCATTGATTTGTGACATCACAATAGAGACGTTCGTTTGACATTGATATGTGACATCACAATAGAGAGATGAATCTGGCATTGATATGTGACATCACCATAGAGAGGTGAATCTGGCATTGATATTTAACATCACAGTAGAGAGGTTCGTCTGACATTGGTATGTGACATCACAATAGAGAGGTGAATCTGTCATCGATATTCAACATCAATGTAGAGAGGCTGGTCTGGCATTGATATGTGACATCACAATAGAGAGGTGAATCTGGCATTGATATTTAACATCAATGTAGAGAGGCTGGTCTGGCATTGATATATGACATCACAATAGAGAGGTGAATCTGGCATTGATATTCACCATCAATGTAGAGAGGCTGGTCTGGCATTGATATATGACATCACAATAGAGAGGTGAATCTGGCATCGATATTTAACATCACAGTAGAGAGGCTGGTCTGGCATTGATATGTGACATCACAATAGAGAGGTGAATCTGGCATCGATATTTAACATCACAGTAGAGAGGCTGGTCTGGCATTGATATGTGACATCACAATAGAGACGTTCGTTTGACATTGATATGTGACATCACAATAGAGACGTTCGTTTGACACTGATATGTGACATCACAATAGAGACGTTCGTCTGACATTGATATGTGACATCACAATAGAGATGTGAATCTGGCATCGATATTTGACATCAATGTAGATTTGCTGGTCTGGCATTGATATTTAACATCACAGTAGAGAGGCTGGTCTGGCATTGATATGTGACATCACAATAGAGAGGTGAATCTGGCATTGATATGTGACATCACAATAGAGACATTCGTTTGACACTGATAAGTGACATCACAATAGAGACGTTCGTCTGACATTGATATGTGACATCACAGTAGAGTTATCAATCTGACATTGATATGTGACATCACAATAGAGAGGTGAATTTGGCATTGATATTTAACATCACAGTAGAGAGGTTCGTCTGACATTGATATGTGACATTACAATAGAGAGGTGAATCTGGCATTGATATGTGACATGTCAATAGAGAGTCGAATCTGGCATTGACATGTGACATCACAATAGAGAGGTGTATCTGGTATTGATATTTAACATCACAGTCGAGAGGTTCGTCTGACATTTATATGTGACATCACAATAGAGAGGTGAATCTGGCATTGATATTTAACATAAATGTAGAGAGGTTCGTCTGACATTGATATTTGACATCACAATAGAGAGGTGAATCTGGCATTGATATTTACCATCACAGTAGAGAAGTTCGTCTGAAATTGATATTTGACCTCACAATAGAGAGGTGAATCTGGCATTGATATTTAACATCAATGTAGAGAGGTTCGTCTGACATTGATATTTGACCTCACAATAGAGAGGCAAATGTGGCATTGATATGTGACATCACAATAGAAAGCAGAATCTGGCATTGATATGTGACATCGCAATAGAAATGCCAATCTGGTATTGATAATTGACATCACAGCAAAGACGTAAGTCTGGTATTGATATGTGACATCACATCAGAGAGGTGAATCTGGCATTGATATTTGACATTACAGTAGAGACTCGAGTACGGTATTGATATGTGACATCACATCAGAGACCCGAAAGTGGCATTGATATTTGACATAACAGCAGAGACGCGAGTCTGGTATTGATATTTGACATCACAATAGAGAGGCGAGTCTGGTATTGATATGTCACATCACAATAGAGACTCGAATCAGGAATTGTTATTTGACTTCACAATAGAGAGGCGAATCTGGCATTGATATGTGACATCACAATAGAGAGGTGAATCTGGCATTGATATGTGACATCACAATAGAGAGGCGAATCTGGCATTGATATGTGACATCACAATAGAGAGGGGAATCTGGCATTGATATGTGACATCACAATAGAGAGGGGAATCTGGCATTGATATTTGACATCACAATAGAGAGGCGAATCTGGCATTGATATGTGACATCACAGCAGAGATGCGAGTCTGGTATTGATATGTGACATCACAGCAGAGACGCGAGTCTGGTATTGATATGTGACATCACAGCAGAGAGTCGAATCTGGTATTGATATGTGACATGACTGCAGAGACGCGAGTCTGGTATTGATGTGTGACATCACAGCAGAGAGGCAAATCTCACATTGATATTTGACATTACAATGGAGAGGCGAATCTGGCATTGCTATGTGACTTCACAATAGAGAGTTGAATTTGGCATTGATATTTAACATCACAACAGAGATGTTCGTCTGACATTGATATGTGACATGACAATAGAGAGGCGAATCTGGCATTGACATGTGACATCACAATAGTAAGGTGAATCTGGCATTGATATTTAACATCACAGTAGATAGGTTCGTCTGACATTGATATGTGACATCACATTAGAGAGGTTCGTCTGACATTGATATTTGACTTCACAATAGAGAGGTGAATCTGGCATTGATATTTAACATCAATGATGAGAGGTTCGTCTGACATTGATATTTGACCTCACAATACAGAGGCAAATGTGGCATTGATATTTGACTTCACAATAGAGAGGCGAATCTGGCATTGATATTTGACATTACAGAAGAGACTCGAGTACGGTATTGATATTTGACATCACAATAGAGAGGCGAGTCTGGTATTGATATGTGACATCACATCAGAGACACGAATCTTGAATTGATATTTGACATGAAAGTAGAGAGGAGAAACTGGCATTGACATGTGACATCTCAATAGAGACTCGAATCAGGAATTGTTATTTGACTTCACAATAGAGAGGCAAAAGTGGCATTGATATGTGACATCACATCAGAGAGGCGAATCTGGCATTGATATGTGATATTTAACATGAATGTAGAGAGGCAGGTCCGGCATTGATATGTGACATCACAATAGAGACGCGAATCTGACATTGATATTTGACTTCACAATAGAGAGTCGAATCTCACATTGATATTTGACATCACAATAGAGAGTCGAATCTGGCATTGATATGTGGCACCACAATAGAGAGGCGAATCTGGCATTGATATTTGACATCACAGCAGAGACGCGAGTCTGGTATTGATGTGTGACATCACAGTAGAGAGTCGAATCTCACATTGATATGTGACATTACAATGGGGAGGTGAATCTGGCATTGATATTTGACATCACAATAGAGAGGCCAATCTGGTATTGATAATTGACATCACAGCAAGGACGTGAGTCTGGTATTAATATGTGACATCACATCAGAGACATGAATCTGGCATTGATTTTTCAAATCACATCAGAGACGCAATCTGGCATTGATATTTGACATCACAACAGAGAGGCAAACCTGGCATTGATATGTGACATCACAATAGAAAGCAGAATCTGGCATTGATATGTGACATCACAATAGAAATGCCAATCTGGTATTGATAATTGACATCACAGCAAGGACGTGAGTCTGGTATTAATATGTGACATCACATCAGAGACACGAATTTGGCATTGATTTTTCAAATCACATCAGAGACGCAATCTGGCATTGATATGTGACTTCACAATGGAGAGGTGAATTTGGCATTGATATGTCACATGACAATAGAGAGTCGACTCTGGCATTGACATGTGACATCACAATAGAGAGGTGAATCTGGAATTGATATTTAAAATAAATGTAGAGAGGTTCGTCTGACATTGATATTTGACATCACAGCAGAGACGCGGGTTTGGTATTGATATGTGACATCACATCAGAGATGCGAATCTGGCATTGATATTTGACATCACAATAGAGAGGTGAATCTGGCATTGATTTTTGACTTAACAAAAGAGAGGTGAATCTCGCATTAATATTTGACTTAACAAGAGAGAGTTGAATCTGGCATTGATATTTGACTTAACAATAGAGAGGCGAATCTGGCATTGATATTTGACATCACAATAGAAAGGCGAATCTGGCATTGATATGTAACATCACAATAGAGATGTGAATCTTGCATTGATATTTGACATCAAAGTAGAGAGGAGAATCTGGCATTGATATGTGACATCACAATAGAGACGAGAAACTGGCATTGATATGTGACATCACAATAGAGAGGCGAATCTGGCATTGATATTTGACATCACCACAGAGAGGCGAATCTGGCATTGATATGTGACATCACAATAGTGAGGTGAATCTGGCATTGATATTTAACATCACAGTAGAGAGGGTCGTCTGACATTGATATTTAACATCAATGTAGAGAGGCTGGTCTGGCATTGATATGTGACATCACAATAGAGACGTGAATCTGGCATTGATATTTAACATCAATGATGAGAGGTTCGTCTGGCATTGATATGTGACATCACAATAGAGAGGTGAATCTGGCATTGATATTTAACATCACAGTAGAGAGGTTCGTCTGACATTGATATGTGACATCACAATAGAGAGGTGAATCTGGCATTGATATTTAACATCACAGTAGAGAGGTTCGTCTGACATTGATATCTGACCTCACAATAGAGACGCGGGTTTGGTATTTATATGTGACATCACATCAGAAATGCGAATCTGACAATGATATTTAACCTCAATGTAGAGAGGATGGTCTGGCATTGATATGTGACATCACAATAGAGAGATGAATCTGGCATTGATATTTAACATCAATGTAGAGAGGCTGGTCTGGCATTGATATGTGACATCACAATAGAGAGATGAATCTGGCATTGATATTTAACATCAATGTAGAGAGGCTGGTCTGGCATTGATATGTGACATCACAATAGAGAGATGAATCTGGCATTGATATTTAACATCACAGTAGAGAGGTTCGTCTGACATTGATATGTGACATCACAATAGAGAGGTGAATCTGCTATTGATATTTAACATCAATGTAGAGAGGCTGGTCTGGCATTGATATGTGACATCACAATAGAGAGGTGAATCTGCTATTGATATTTAACATCAATGTAGAGAGGCTGGTCTGGCATTGATATGTTACTTCACAATGGAGAGGTGAATTTGGCATTGATATGTCACATGACAATAGAGAGTCGAATCTGGCATTGACATGTGACATCACAATAGAGAGGTGAATCTGGAATTGATATTTAAAATAAATGTAGAGAGGTTCGTCTGACATTGATATTTGACATCACAGCAGAGACGCGGGTTTGGTATTGATATGTGACATCACATCAGAGATGCGAATCTGGCATTGATATTTGACATCACAATAGAGAGGTGAATCTGGCATTGATTTTTGACTTAACAAAAGAGAGGTGAATCTCGCATTAATATTTGACTTAACAAGAGAGAGTTGAATCTGGCATTGATATTTGACTTAACAATAAAGAGTCGAATCTGGCATTGACATGTGACATCACAGCAGTGAGGCGAATCTGACATTGATATTTGACATCACAGCAGAGACGCGGGTTTGGTATTGATATGTGACATCACATCAGAGATGCGAATCTGGCATTGATATTTGACATCACAGTAGAGAGGTTCGTCTGACATTGATATGTGACATCACAATAGAGAGGTGAATCTGGCATTGATATGTGACATCACAGTAGAGAGGTTCGTCTGACATTGATATTTAACCTCAATGTAGAGATGCTGGTCTGGCATTGATATGTGGCATCACAATAGTGAGGTGAATCTGGCATTGATATTTAACATCACAGTAGAGAGGGTCGTCTGACATTGACATTTAACATCAATGTAGAGAGGCTAGTGTGGCATTGATATGTGACATCACATCAGAAATGCGAATCTGACATTGATATTTAACCTCAATGTAGAGAGGATGGTCTGACATTGATATGTGACATCACAATAGAGAGATGAATCTGGCATTGATATTTAACATCAATGTAGAGAGGCTGGTCTGGCATTGATATGTGACATCACAATAGAGAGATGAATCTGGCATTGATATTTAACATCACAGTAGAGAGGTTCGTCTGACATTGATTTGTGACATCACAATAGAGACGTGAATCTGGCATTGATATTTAACATCAATGATGAGAGGTTCGTTTGGCATTGATATGTGACATCACAATAGAGAGGTGAATTTGGCATTGATATGTCACATGACAATAGAGTGGTCTCCCCACAAGTGCCTGTGAATCTGATGGGCAGAGACTTACTCATCAAACTGGGAGCCACTATCATGTGTTCTGATGGATTAACTGTGACTCTGCCAGGAGGAACGCCTCTCCCATGCCTGGAAACAAACTCAAAGAATCAGTACTTGATGCAAGACTGTGAACAACCCATAGCTGACATTTACTGGGGGCGCCTGGTAAAAGAAGGCATTCTGAGACAATACCAATAATGGAAACCCTGGATCATGAGCCTTGCGGTTTATTCCCCGCCTCGCGATCCCTACCACGTCACTCTTTTCTACGATGATTTCTACGATGATGTATACCGGGAAGGTCATCAGGCAAAGGAACTGGGATCAATGGTCAAGCGGGCGCTGGATAACATTTGGTGGCAAAGCACCCAAATTCCAAATGTCTGGTATACACCAAAATGTAAAACGTACCGTATCACTTGTTTTGTCCAATGACACAGTGATACTAGAACATCAACAAATATCGAGAACACATGGCAGGGAGAGAACGGATCACCCAGACGCAGTGGCGGAACTTTCGTAATTGGCTGACACTCTGTGGTCTACTGGACCCACAGATGTCGGCCTAGCCAATTGTTCGCCTGTTCTGTTCCAGCTCAAGTCAGAAACACCAATTTCACGACCACAGTATAAGCACAAACCTGAAGCAGAGGAAGGGATTGCTGAGACGATTGAAGGGCTGCTGAAAGTAGGAGTGCTTGAGCCCTAGCAATCCTTTTGGAACACACCAATTTTGCCGGTGGAGAAACATGGGACAGGGAAGTACCGAATGGCGCATGACCTCAGGGCCATTAACGCCATATTACGTACTGACACTGTGCCCGTACCTAACCCGTACACAGCTCTAACAGCCATTACATGGGACCAAAAGTGGTTCACATGCATTGACCTTGCTAACGCATTCTTCTGTCTCCCCTTACACGACTCACTCAGAGACATTTTCTCATTCACATACAGAGGTCGCCAGTATAGATACACACGTCTGCCACGAGGCTTTGCACTCTCCCCTGGCATTTTCAATCAGGTGCTCAAAGAGGCCCTGTCACGTTGTCAGTTGCCTGAGGGGTGTACACTGATACAGTATGTCAGGGGTGGGCAGGGGTGGCCCCGAGGGCCGGTGTCAGCCATTGGTGTGTGTAGATGCTCTGACCAGCTGGCCAGAAGCATGGGCTACTAAAAGGGAGGATGCTAAAAGTGTGATTAAGTGCTTAATCAATCATTATATTCCCAGGCACGGGTTTCCCAAGCGCATTAGATCAGACAATGGGACCCACTTTAAGAACCAAGACCTGGCGGAGGTGGAGAGGATGTTGGGAGTAAAACACAGGTTTGGGACAGTGTACCATCCTCAATCTAAAGGGAAAGTAGAGAGAATGAACTTAAACTTGAAAAACAAGTTGTCTAAAATTTGTGCACAGACGGGGCTAAATTGGGTTTCAGCCCTGCCAATTGCTCTAATGACTATAAGATGTTCTGTTAACCAATCCACAGGTTTCACACCCTACGAGCTGCAGACGGGAAGGCAGTTCAGAGCACCCTGGACAGCGGTCCCGGCGGAACCGAGTATCAAAAGTAACAGGTCTCATGTAGAATATTGGAATGAATTAAAAGCTCTTGTTTCGAGTTTCACAAAACAGGTTACGCCTGGAGTACACACTGTGGACAGGGCGACCCCTGAGGCAAAACCGGTGTGGCTGAAGGTCATCAAACGCAAGTGGAAAGAGCCCCGCTGGACCGGTCCGTACGAGGTGACTGCCAGGATGGCTACAGCAGTTCAACTGAAAGGAAAAGGCGACACCTGGTTCCACTGGTCGCAGTGTGCACTAGCAGACGAGAACTTGGTGGAGGAAAACTTGTCTCCACCCAACACAGGTGTCAACGAAATACAGAGGCATAATAAATCTTCTCACCTGTGCAACGGGCCGACCAGCAGTCTACCTGGGAGGCTGAAGAAAGAAGAGGGGTATCGCAGAAAGTCGCCGCGCCAGCGAAAAGGAGTGGTAACAAATCAGTAACTCCAGAAAGGGGAGAAATTTCTAGCCAAAGTGCAAAAGAACACACAACACAATGCAAACACACGAATCAGAGATACGTAATGAGAAAAAACTTATTAAAATGTTCCTTACAACCACATGTTTATTATATGCAATAATATTGATCATGGCTGTGTGTTTTATTGTCTATATTTTGCAGAGCACCCAAGGCCACTTGTCCGAACACGGAGGCCAGTCCAGCACAGCACTTCCTGAGACATTAATTGCCGAAATGGGACCGTTGAGAAGACCAAAGCGCGAGGTGTCAGGTAAAGGGGATGAGTGCCTCAGCACATATAATGGCATAGAACTGGACTACGTTAAAGGGTCCACAAGCTCATTCACGTTTGACTTGTGTGAGGTCATTGAGTGTAAAGGGGCTAGTAGCAGCTGGAGGGGATATGATGTGTGGGTCTGTAATCACCCAATGATATGCACCAGGAGAGGGAGCCCTTATTCCAGTCCAGGGATCCATCGTTCAGGGGGAGTATATACAGCAGGGCAATGGTGTTCCTGGGATAACGTGGTAAGTTGGACAGGAGTAGGGTGGCAGCCTGAAGGGTTTAGCCAAGTTAAGTGGGAAGGATTTCGAAGAAGTGTTGCGGCAGGCCATATCCACAATAGGGAAGACCATCGAAGCTGCTGAGACAGCTGAGATAAACCCTGAAAATGATACTGCTGACCAGACTTGCCCTGTGGTAGGATCCACACAACTTGGAGCCTCACCTTCAGTCTTAACTGAACTGCCTCACCCTCCTGAACCCATTCAGGGCACATTCCAACGCCCCATGAGACCAATCTTGACACCTCAAATATTGAGCCCAACTGACCTCAACCCACCAGAGGTTCAGAAAATAGTAGTTGAGCATGTTGTCAAGAGTGTTGAGAAGACATCACATGCTCACTCTACATTAAGACTCAGAGCTTTCTCTGGCAAGATGCCCAGACCTTACAGCGAAGCTGACTATGAAACATGGCGTTCTCATGTTGACTTGTTGATGGAAGATGCTTCTTTGTCTGAGTTGGAAAAAACTCGTAAGATACTTGAAAGTCTCCTTGCTCCCGCTTCTGATGTCATCCGCCCTCTTGGGCCAGAAGCCACTCCTGCAGACTATCTTAAACTTCTGGATTCAGCTTTTAGCACCGTCGAAGATGGTGAGGAACTGTTTGTACGCTTCATGAACACCCTCCAAGATAACGGTGAAAAGCCCTCTGCTTATCTGCTTCGTTTGCAGGTGGCAGTCAATCACACTGACAGGGGATTTCTTTAAATCACCTTGCCGTTCTTCAGCTAAGACATCTGAGTTAGAAAACACAAACACTGCAGTTCTTTCACTTGCGAGGACGGTCACAGAGCGCTCGCACAAGAGACACTCATGGACTCGCGCTTTGTCACCGTCTGCGTTCTTTATTTATACAAGATTGTTCTGTGTGTGTGTGTGTGTTACAAAGATAACAACGTCACTCAGAGCAGCGGGTTTTTCCCTTTTCTACATCTGTGTGTTCTTGTAAAAAGAGCTGAGGTTTCACTTCTCTACATCTAAATGTTCTCTGAAAACAGGAAGCGGTTATTTGCTGAATGGGTTCATCACACAAGTTACTAGGTGAAAAGTCATGTAGACATATGGTTTGCTTAGTGATATATATATATATATTTCATGTAGCTGATAACACTGATAACACTATATAAAAACAATTTTCCTTTGACATTCCCTGCTGTTTATCAGAACAATGAAATGTATCAATAAGTAACTACTTGTCTTTCACATTTTCAGTTACTACATCATTATTTGCACTTCATCTTCATCTAACAAATAGGAAAAGAAGTCTTCATGATCTTCATTGATTTCAGTACATCTGCGTATGCTGTGAATGATTAACTTGTCATCTGTGAAATTACAGCTTTTAAACAAGGAATAACTCAAATAAAGAAAACAAAATTAAACCAGGAAAACTCCAACGCCAATCAACCGTCTCTATAGCATCTGAAGTCATGTTTAAAGAATGTACATTATCTGGTATTTAGGTGCAGCATGTGGTGTTGAATAAGACGCACAATCCTCCTTTCTCAGCCAGGATCATGTGCAGTGCTACACGTTGTTGCATTACAGCAATTCTGAGAGCGTCTATTTCTTGGTTTTGTCCCTCGTTGACCTTTCAGGATGCTTTGAGAAACAAGCCGAATCTATAGTCCAGTATCTCACTTCTGAGAGGACGTTTTTCCAACTCCTGCCCACAGGAAGAGTGAGTTGAGTACCTTTTGTCCAGTTGTCCAGATTTTGAATTCTTCAGGTACGTCGGTTTCCCAGATTGAGTCATGTGGTCTGGCTGTTGAAGTTGAGCGTTTCTTCCTGGATGAGGATGAGGATGTTGTTGTTGTTGTTGTGCACTTTACAAAAGTCATTCTGAAGGTGTGATCGGAGATCAGAATTAGTGCACATGTTCCAGGGTGTTTCCCATAAATGGTTGTGTTTAATATGCTCGACATGTGCGAGCAGACGTAACAGTCTTTCTCTGTGATCGTCCATCTTCTCTGTCTGCCTCGTGGCTCAGCTGCTGTTGGCATCAGCTGGGGTCCTGTAAGGGTGAGCTTTGTAGTCAAGGTAACCAGGAGGGTTCCCCTTCACACCTACACCTGGCTGCCTAAAGTTGAGCGGATAGAGATTGGAGTGTGGGCTTACCCGACGGGGGCCCAAGAATGCACTTACCACCCTCACCCCCGAAACAACCAAGCGTAGGCGCTTCCTCCTTGGTGTCGGGGCTTCCCGGGACCTCAGCCTTTTTGCATTGGCTCTGATGTATCCAGGAGGGTCTCTCTGCAGTTTTACAGGCTGTGGGTGTTGTCAATAACACTTTGTATTGGCCCTCCAAATGGGGTAAACTCCAATTTTTCCTCTGGAGCACCCCTTTCGCCTGGTTTCAACCTGCAAGAGACTGGAGAAGAGTCTTACGGCAGTTTATTGTTCAAAACAATATCCTTATTTTCTAGTAGTTTTGCCATCCATTCTGCCAGAGTTGTTTCTCTGACAGATTTGTCTAAAGGTTCACTTTTTGCAACTGAGATTGCATCTGCGTTCTGTGCAGGGACTTGCAAGGTTTTCCTTCACAAGTCATCAGATCATTATCTAGTTGTGCTCCACACTTTAACCATTTCTTCTGTTCTGTAGTTGGTGTGGCTTTTTGTTCATCTTTAAGTACATCAAGTGGTATTTGCATAGAGGACGCAGACATTAATGTGTCTACAGTTTGGTGTGCGGCTAACTTAGCTGCTTGATCTGCAAAGTTATTGCCTTTAGATATTTCTGATTTATCTTTCTGATGTGCAGCAAAGTGATGTACTGCTAAAAAAAACATATTGACTGTCAGTATATATATTTATGTCTTGGCCTGCGTGCAATTTACATGCACGTATGACTGCTGTGAGTTCTGCACTCTGAGCAGAGTGGGAGGATGTTAGCGGTTTCGCTTCTAAAACTCTGTTTGCTGTAGTTACTGCATAGCCGACACAGTTTCATCCTAGGCTATTTTTAGACGCTGAGCCGTCTACAAAAATGTCGGTGAAACCAGCTTGTGGGTACTGTGAATGTCAAAACGTGGCTTTGTCTCCTCATCTAATTTTTTCATACAGCAGTGTGGATGACCTTCTTCGGGTGAGGCCAAAAGTGTGCTCGGGTTCAACTGACCGCACTTCTCGATTCTAATGTGTGATTGTGACAATAAGATTCCAACATATGAGAGCTGTCTTGCATGTATCAGGTAAGAGAAATTGGCTTAGATTAAAATTGAAGTCACCGCGTGTGGTACTCTAATAATCAAAGTGTGCTCTAAAACAATGTCAGGCAATGCTAAACTATATTCATTTGTAATACTATTTTCAAGTTACTGAATGCTTCTTCTGTTTCATTTCTTTGTAGATGCAACACTACATTTTTACTTAAGGCATTTTAGGCAATTCCTATTTTTCAAAGAATTCATACATCTCACACATCTTACATATTTCAAACTTTTAAGCTAGGATTAAAAACTTTGCATTACTTACAGCTCATAGCTCACAGCTCTAAAACTAGACATTAGTAAATCATATGCCTAATCATTATGTGTCATTGTGATCCACAAGTATGATCACAAATTTGTTTTTCAAACCAACAAAACAAACAAACAAAAACAAAAATCAAATTGCCGATGGCGTGAACGCTTTACGGACATGAGTCAGGACACAAAAAGAAAAAAAGAAAAAGCTGCTGTCAGAAACAAAGCAGAAGTGTGAGGAAAAAAACTGAGCTCACAGACAGCTGCATGTGTGAGCTTTAATATGCAGCTTCTGCTCTAAAAGACAAATAACAATAAAAAATGTGTAACTTGCTCATCAGCTTGGTAGTGCCCACATATTTAATTCAGCTTCTCAAACCTGTAGCTTTAGCTGTTGTATACAGGGTTTGGCTTAGTAGTTGTTAGTATAGGTGTGCTCTATATCTCAACAATTTCTTATCTAGGATGACAGGTTATCAATCAGGTCAAGTGTCTCTATGCACCTGATTACTTTAGGTATTTTCCTTATTTTCTTCATTTCATATATCATTGTACTCAGTTTGAGCAAACCTTAAGCTTGAATCAGACTACTTTTAACAATTATCCACCTCACATCATAACTGACTGAGGTGCCTCTTCTTATTAATAGTATGTCATTATTAATGTTATTATTGTTTTTTTTATAACAGCAGTAGCATATTACAATATTTTATCAGTATATTACAATATACCAATATACTACTAATATACAATAGTTTATTATTTTATATTTTATTATGTATCCATCAGGGGCTGGGGGTGATCTGCAGCTTCACCCCCTCCCAAGCTGGAGACATTTACCTTTTCACACACTTTCCTTGGCTGAACAATGACACAGCCTTAATATACCTTATGCATCTCTCTATTTTATTTAATATTTTTCGTGTGAATTATCTGTTTTCATTCATGCTATTCATTCTGGGCATGGTTGTCTACCCAATTTTGTTTCATTTGTTAATACCAATCTACAGGTTGTTTTCCTTCCTATTATTAGTTTGAATACAGTAGAGATAAGCTCTAATTTAATTTAACCTTTTTTTTTATTCCACTTCATTCCTCTTGTATTTATATGTATTCAGTTGGGTCTGTATCCAGCCCTTTTTTAAACTTTGATCTCTAATCTTTTACTTGATGATGGATTATTGTGTTCTTCCTAGTCTGAACTGCTTCTTTGTTTCTTACAGTCACGTACAAAATGTGTCTCTTTTTCACACCTCCAGCATGCAGTCTTAAAGCCACTTTTTGGTGTGTGTATAGGCCTACCTATACCTCTTGCTGTTCCACTATGCATTCCTCTGTCTTTCTTTTGGACTAGTCCTACTCTGGTTTGTTGTTTTTCTAACATTTTCATTCAGGTGTTAATTTTGCTTGTTTATTCTCCATTCTCAAGGATTTTGCTGGGCTGTCACTGGCACGCTTGACTTCAGGGTGGTGGCTGACACGCCCTTCTACTCCGCGCACGGAGCGGTGTCAGTTTTATGAGGCGGAACTCAACCTTTCCCTTTTGTCGCCAGTACGTGAGCCTCAGCAAAGAAAACAATAAAAAAAAGAAAAAACAATGGAAGTAGTTCAGCAGCGTATTGTGCTGTAAAATCAACTTACTTCCAGAACACATATACATACACACAGATAGACATTTGCGCGCTAATTTGTCACGAAGTATTTCACGGTCACTTCTAAAACCACTCTAAACACATTTCCTTGTGGTGAACTTAAACCTTATTTGTCACGAGGTACTTGACGGCTACCTCTAGAACCAATCTAAACTTAGTTCCTTCCGGCGAACTCAACCTCTTTCACGTGTTTCACGAAGTAATTGCGGCTACTTCTAACCTATTGTACGCGTATCACGAAGTAATTCCGGCTACAACAAACCTATTTTGCGCATTTCACGAAGTAATTCCGGCTACAACAAACCTATTTTGCGCATTTCACGAAGTAATTCCGGCTACAACAAACCTATTTTGCGCATTTCACGAAGTAATTCCGGCTACAACAAACCTATTTTGCTCATTCTTCTAAGCCCTTCCGGCGGTTTAAAACCAACAGTGTTTTCTCACCCTCAGTCGTCTTTTGCTGGTTGTCAGGTCATCTGGCTGGATCCCAACGTCGTGGACCAGAACTATTACACCAGCCTGGACCCGAATTTTTCTTACGTCCCAGGTCTTTCACCTCTACCTGGAGAGGGCTGTCGACAGACTTCGGTGCTGGCTTTTCACGGCGTCAGATTACAGCAGTCAGACCTTGCATTGGAGTCACAGAAACATGTCTGTTGTTTCCATCTCTAGGACCAATTTAAATGACAGGGGATTTCTTAAAATCACCTTGCCGTTCTTCAGCTAAGACATCTGAGTTAGAAAACACAAACACTGCAGTTCTTTCACTCGCGAGGACGGTCACAGAGTGCTCGCACAGGAGACACTCATGGACTCGCGCTTTGTCACCGTCTGCATTCTTTATGTATACAAGATTGTTCTGTGTGTGTGTGTGTGTGTTACAAAGATAACAACGTCACTCAGAGCAGCGGGTTTTTCCCTTTTCTACATCTGCGTGTTCTTGTAAAAAGAGCTGAGGTTTCACTTCTCTACATCTAAATGTTCTCTGAATACAGGAAGCGGTTATTTGCTGAATGGGTTCATCACACAAGTTACTAGGTGAAAAGTCATGTAGACATATGGTTTGCTTAGTGATACATGAAAGAATACATTTCATGTAGCTGATAACACTATATAAAAACAATTTTCCTTTGACACACACCGTGCGCAGAGGTGGGCTTGAACCACATGAAGTAAATAAGCAGCTTCTTAAACAGTTTTACAGAGGCTGCTGGGATGATAACTTGCTAATGGAGTTGCAGTTGGAGCTAAAGCATAAGGAGCCACCCACGTATGCAGAGCTATTGCTTCTCCTGCGTACTGCAGAAAACTGCCAAGAAGTTAAAAGCACACGAATGAAGAAACACTTTAGCGCCACAAAACCAAAAGCAGTGTCTCATGAACAGAGGGTCACTGAAACAAATGGAGATGTTTATCCATCAGAGTCAGATAGTCTAGAAGAACTCAAAAAACAAGTTGCCGATCTAAAAAGCCAATTAGCTGCCGTCGTGAAGCCAAAGAAACAAGCAACACTGAAGACAGTTCGAACAAGGAAACCTGAAAATAAAAAACCTGACCATGCCAAACCTGAAAACTCACCTCCACCCAGCCGCCGCAGTACTAGGCCCAAGCCCTGGTATTGCTTCTGCTGTGGGGAAGATGGACATATAGTAGCCACTTGTGAGTCAGAGCCCAATCCTGCCCTTGTAGTTGCAAAACGAAAGGAACTAAGAGTGAGAAGGCAGATATGGGACAGGCAGAATGACCAGCTTTCTTTAAACTAAATTCTGCCTCCGTTGCGGGACAAATGGAGGCTGATGCTTTGTTAACCCGTCCCACCCAGGTTAAACAAAAAGCTTCACCTAAAAAGTGTGCCAGCCTAAAGTCACACACAAGAACAGATTCCTTTGACCTTCCTAAAGGTCTAATTGGTACAAAGAGTACTGCACAAGTGAAAGTTAATGGTCACACAGTGAGTTGTTTGCTAGATACTGGTTCCCAGGTGACTACAGTCCCCGAGTCCTACTATCGTCTGCATTTGTCCTCTCATGAGATTGGCACCCTCAACTTTTAGAAGTTGAGGGTGCCAACGGTCAGTCTGTGCCTTATTTGGCTACATTGAACTGCATGTCACTTTCCCAAAAGACTTCCTTGGCATTGAAGCTGAAGTGCCGACACTTGCTTTAGTTGTCCCCGATGTGCACACAGCTTCTCGGTCCTTAGTGCTAATTGGGACAAACACATTAGATGTACTTTATGAGCTGTACTCTGACGCATGCCATGAACTGCAGCTGAACCTGCCATATGGCTACAGGGCAGTTCTAAAAGTTCTTGAATCACGACACAAACAGTCCAAAGACAGTAGTCTTGGTTTAGTGACGATGCACAACAAAGAGCCACAGTTGATTCCAGCAGGCCAAACTCTTGTTCTAGATGGTGATGTAGCTGTGTCAGCCGGTTACGGTGAAAAGTCCGTCTTGTTAGAGTATCCACGAATGTCAGCCTTACCTGGTGACATCCTTGTGAAACCTTGTCTCATAGACCTACCTGAACGAGCACCTTACCTTATTCCAGTTATACTTACCAATGAATCCGAACATGGTGTGACAATCCCTCTAAATTGTGTCATCGGAGAAGTCAGTGCATATCAAAGAGTTCTATCTCACGAACACTCAGTGAGAACTCCATATGCCCGAAGTGTTTGCACAAAATGATCTCGACTTTGGAAAAACGGATCAAGTGAAACATGCAATCAGATTGTCAGATGAAACACCGTTCAAGCGTAGAGCACGTCCCATACATCCAAACGACCTGGAAGCAGTCCGTAAGCACCTCAAAGAACTGCAAGAAACTGGCGTGATCAGGGAATCTACCTCCCCTTTCTCTTCACCCATTGTAGTCGTGCGGAAGAAAAATGGTGAAGTCCGCCTCTGTATCGACTACAGAAAGCTTAACGCACAGACTATAAAAGATGCTTACGCTCTCCCCAATTTGGAGGAAACGTTTTCCACCTTGATCAGGTCGCAATGGTTCTCTGTCCAGGATTTAAAATCGGGGTATTACCAAATTGAGATGGAGGAGCTGGACAAACCCAAGACGGCGTTCGTGTGTCCCATCGGCTTTTGGGAATTTAATAGAATGCCCCAAGGCATTACAAACGCCCCCAGCACATTCCAACGGCTCATGGAAAAATGTATGGGCAACATGAACCTGCGTGAAGTGATCGTGTTTCTTGATGACATCATTGTATTCTCCAAGACACTTGAAGAACATGAGGCTTGCTTAATGAAAGTTCTTGGTCGCCTGAAAGAATATGGGCTCAAACTCTCCCCCGAAAAATGCAAGTTTTTCCAAACTTCTGTCAGATATCTTGGGCACATTGTGTCCAGCAAGGGAGTGGAGACTGACCCTGAAAAGGTGGAAGCCTTAAGTACCTGGCCTGTGCCCCGTGATCTTAAACAGCTCCGCTCATTCTTAGGCTTTTCAGGGTACTACAGGCGGTTCATTAAGAACTATTCGAGTATCGTTAAGCCCCTCACTGACTTAACATCAGGCTACCCTCCATTGCGCAAAAGCACAAAGCCTAAAGCTAAGTCTGTCCAGTACCATGACCCCAAGACACCTTTGGGCGAGCGATGGACTCCCTCTTGTGATCTTGCTTTCAAAACCATCATTGAGAAGCTCAGTACTGCGCCTGTATTGGGTTTTGCTGACCCTAAACTGCCATATATGCTCCATACCGACGCCAGCACTACAGGGCTTGGCGCCGCGCTCTATCAAGAGCAGAATGGCCAGACCAGGGTAATAGCTTATGCAAGCCGTGGGTTGTCTAGGAGTGAATCTCGTTATCCCGCCGATAAGTTATAGTTTTTAGCCTTGAAGTGGGCAGTGACGGAGAAGTTTGCAGATTACTTATATGGAAATCAGTTTACTGTCATAACAGACAGTAATCCTCTGACGTACATATTAACTACTGCTAAGATGGATGCCATGAGTTACAGATGGTTAGCTGCCCTGTCAACGTTTAGCTTTAAGCTCCAGTACAGAGCAGGCAAGCTTAACTCAGATGCAGATGGTCTTTCTAGACGGCCACATGGCGAGTTGCTTAACGACGCAGTGTCCCAAAAAGAGCTCGACCACATACAGCAGTTCACACAAACTCACCTGTCCCTACCTGATAGCAGTTTAAGTCCTGAAGTAGTGTCTACTATATGTGAGAAACACCTTGTATGCAGCTCTCAAAATGACACAATCCCTTTGGTTCACTCGCTAGCCATTTCTGCAGCTGCCATTCCAGGTGACTTTGTCAAGGAAAATGACTGTGGTGGTCTTCCTGTTATACCCCATATGTTCCCTGAACAGATCACAAACGAACAAAGAACAGACCCTTGTCCGAGGGAAGTCATTGCACAAATTGAAACTGGAGAAAAGGTCCCACCAACTGTGCGAGCTAAACTTCCTGATATCAACCTTCTACTCCGAGAGTTCAATCGATTGGAGATGCACAATAACATCCTGTACCGAACTCGCCGAGATGGAGGAGATGTTACTTACCAGCTTGTCTTACCTGAACAGCTCCGTGACTCAGTCTTCCAAAGCCTCCACTGTGACATGGGCCACTTAGGCACTGAGCGTACTTTAGATCTTGCCCAAACAAGGTTCTATTGGCCTCACATGGCAGCATATATAGAACATAAGATAAAAACATGCAACCGCTGTGTAAGACGTAAAACTCCTCCAGAAAAAGCAGCCCCACTTGTGAATATCAAATCCAGCAGACCCCTCGAATTAGTCTGCATGGACTTCCTGTACATTGAGCCTGATTGAAGTAATGTGAAGGATGTGCTTGTATTAACCGATCATTTCACGAAATATTCATTAGCCATCCCTACCAGCAATCAGAAAACTCAGACCGTTGCAAAAGCCCTTGGGACAACTTCATAGTCCACTATGGGATACCCGAAAGCTTGCATAGCGATCAAGGTCCCGACTTCGAGTCCCACATTATCCAAGAGCTTTGCAAGATCATGGGCATTCGCAAAATCCGGACAACACCCTATCACCCCAGAGGGAACCCGGTAGAATGTTTCAATAGAATGTTACTAAGTATGCTAGGTACTCTTGAGGAAAAGGACAAAACTCAGTTGCACAACTATGTCAAACCACTCGTTCATGCGTACAATTGTACGAAAAATGATACAACTGGTTTTGCCCCATATGAGTCAATGTTTGGCCATCAGCCAAGATTACCAATCGATCTAGCATTTGGGCTGCCCTTTAACAACAAAAGTTTTAAGTCGCATTCTCAGTACATAGCAAAACTAAAGGCAACTCTACAAGAGACCTACAAACTAGCAACAGACCATGCTAACAAAATAGCAGAAAGAAACAAAACAAGGTTTGATATGCGAGTGAAACCCTCAAAACTAGAGCCAGGTGACAGAGTTTTGGTGCGCGCAGTCCGTCTCAGAGGCAAGCACAAGCTAGCCGACAAGTGGGAGACTGATATTCACGTTGTGGTGAACCAAGCAGGTGACTAACGAAAGAGGGCCCAGTCCGCACAGTCCACTGCGATCTCTTGCTCCCTTGTGGTTTTCTTGCCCCTGTCCAACCAACTCCTGTACGCAAACCAAAAACAAGGCAATCACCTAAACAACATGGGGAATGTGATCATTCAGAATTGGAAGATGAGGATGTCTGTTGGTTCAGAGAGGAACCTATTCAAGAGCCCATAAAGGTCACTCGAGTCTATGAGATTCCCCAGCCAAAGACACACCTTTACGATCAGAAGCATGCTGAAACTCACTTGCCCGGAGGAGATAACTTACATGAACATGACAACGTGCCTGGAAATGACAACTTACATGAACGTGACAACTTGTCTGGAAGTGACAATTTAACCGGATTTGACAACTTACCTGAATGTGGAAATCCACTTGGATGTGGAAGCCTAGAGGAGAGTGAAACCATGGTGGAACACTCAAACACTGATAATGAAAGCGAGAGTGACACTAACTTACCTTTTTTTTTTTTTTTAATAAACCTGTCCCGTTTGGTTCTTTTGCCATCAGAATTATTGTCTAAAGGCGAAGAAAGATGCCCAACGGATTTACTTTACCAAATGGACCATCCCAGCCTTGCCGTAATGGTCCATTTGATTTACCTTTTATTGTTTATTTTATTTTATTTTATTTTATTTTTTTTACTTGCTAGATACGGGACAGGGGAAAAGAAAAGGGAGAAAGAAAGAGGGGGAAAAAAAAACAGCGGAGAAGAGGGACGGGGATAAAGGGCAAAAAACAAAAACCAACAAAATAAGCAGACAAAAAATACATATATCGATCACCTGGATCACCTGTTGAGAAAGAAAAAAGAAAACAAGCAGAAGAAAACGAGAGTAATAGAATAAACAACATCACAATGATATATGGGAATATAACACTAAATACCTAATATTAAACATTATTGTGCAGCACGTAAGATCGATAGCGCACAGTGTGCTTTGAGGTAGGAGCCAAAAAGGGTGTAGTTTGTGTGTGTGATCACCTGTGTGTACACCTGTGAGCATGAGCGCGCTTGTATTTAAAAGGTTCCTTAATATAATGATCTGCTAGAGGGTGTGGGGGGCCACAGTCCCATCCTCCAGGGCATGAAGCAGGTATGGAGGAGATCAAAACTCCAGACATCCAGAGGCCCCCAGAACACAAGAGACCAAGGAAGACCAACAGAGGGGCAGCCGCGCCACTGTCCCAGAAAGAGCTGAGGAGAGTCCCAGATGAGGGATCACTCAGCAGCCGCGGAGTAGAAGCCAGGGGGGGGTTGCAGTGACGTGCCCGTGAGCTCCGCCGGCAGCCAGCTGTGCCTGAGTGACCGAGCCCCAGGCCGAGAGGCCGAGGGCACCCCACCCCCGAAGTGGCCCGAGCGAGCCCCAGGTTCCAGGCCCCGATAAGCAGCCACCAAGAAGTGAGCCGGTGTGTACCCGGACGCCCACCCCCGGACACAAAGAACCACCAACGCATCGATGTCTGAGGGCGTCTGCCACCGGCAGGGGAAGTGGTGGGGGGAGATAGGCCTCCAAACTTTGGAGGGCCTGAGATGTCCCCAGAGAGGTGGCGTCTGATACTCAACCTGACATATAGACACAGACATACAGGCACACTCAAATACAAACATCCATTCCCACCCTCATGCTCTCATAGGCAATTACTCCACACTCAACCAACGTGGAGACAAACATAAAGAGACGCTGTACACACAATCACACTCCCCAAGCGTACTCTAAGAACCGGGTCTAGGTACCCTTGCCCCTGGAGGGGGAAACTGCACCCAGACCCAGGTGGTGTTACCCTTTTCCCTGCAGTGGGGAGAAGCAGACTGCCCCGACTCCGCAGCAGCAGGGAGGCCCCACACACCAGACCCCAGTCGGACGGCCAACTCCTCCTCCTAGCCCCCCCGCTCCAGCAGGCCGCAGAGACCGGGGGTGTGAGAAGACTCCAAACCTCCCTCTACCCGCTCATATGTAGTGTTGATGTATATGTGTTCTAAGGTGCAATTAAAACCCAGGAGGGCATGGAGCTACCTGCCAGAGAGCAGCAGGTAAGCGCATAGCCCCTCCTGATAGCCCTCAATGTCTACGTGTATTTAAAATTGAGAGGTGGGCAACGACGCCAGGGGTGAGGTGTACACCCTGATGGTAATTTGGAGTCCGTGTTGTGAGCCCACCCCCAAGATCCTATATGTATGTGTTATGAGAGTGTGAGTAATGTGAATGTCTAAGTTGTGAGATAAAATTGAGGCAGAGGCAGCCAGAAGGGGACAGAGGGGGGGGATGCCTCCTCTGCACCCTGGTGACACACCCCTACCCCAAGGCCCTGCATGTGTGGGTGATTGTGGTGGAGCGGGATGAGGGAGGCAGCTGGAGATGGGGAGGGAAGAAAGGGAGGGGCAAGTGACCCCTCCCTGGGGCCAGCTCCCCCGCTGACCCCAGTAGGCACCCCCATGCTCTGCAACCCGCCAGGGAAAGGGGGCCCAGGCCCATCCAGACCGGGGCCCAGTGCAGCAGCGCCGCCCGGCCCCACAGAGCCCGGGACAGCCCACCCGACCCCACTACAGAGAAAACTGCACCCACCCCATCATCCACTCATCTTCCAGACTACACAAGACAATAGACGCCCAGGCTGAGATCTTCCTCCACCTCTCCTATATCTCCCCCTCCTGCAGAGAGAATTCCTGAGGAGAGGAAAGCTCCTGCAAGATGTGACAACCTCCCCCACCAGTTGAAGAGTCCCCCAGGTGGCTCGATGTACTGGCGGCGCCCTGCGCCAGGACTGGGCCCCCATATACCCACCCGCCCACAACCCCAGCAACACACCAACCAGGACCCGAGCCCCCGAGGCCCGGCCAGGGCCCCAGCCCAGAGACGGAGCGCCCCCAGAACCTCACGCCCGTCCCGGACCCACCCAGGGGCAGCCAGGCTACCAGGTCAGTAACCCACGTCCGTCAGCACAGACCCTCCCCTAGCCCCGCTGCACGCAGCCACGAGGAAACCGTCACCTAAGAGCCAACAGAGCCCTTAACTGGCCATGACCGCTACCCCGGGTTGAGCCCCCCAAGGAAGATGCTCCTGGGGAACCCCCCGACGCCCTAAGCCTGTCCCTACCCCCACACCACTCACAACAGTGAAGGTGGGACCAAACTATGACCCCCCACCCCCACTAGGTGATGGAGCTGATGAAAGGAGCCCAGAGCAATTGATCTGATGTGGTGGCAGAGGCTGTATCAAGACTAATGTAATCTAATAGATAATTTCTATACTGGTTAGAATTAAGATTAATTTTATTTTTCCAGTTCATGAGGACTGTTTTCTTGGCTATGCATAGGGCAGTGAAAACCATGTGGGCTATATTCTTTTCTGAAGTGACATTATCTAAGCTGCCCAACAAACACACTAAAGGAGAAGTTGAAATGTTACATTTCAGACACTTCGATAAGTCTTCACATAACTCACGCCAAAACTTCTGAACTGGTGGACAGAACCAAAGAGCGTGGATATAATTGTCCGGTGAATTGGTTTGGCAGTGTGAGGAGTTGTTGGTAGACGTAAAGCCCATCTTGAACATCCGATGACCTGTATAGTGCACTCTATGTAGTATTTTGTATTGAATTAATTGAAGACTGGGATTTCTAATTAGATGAAAGGTTTTTAAGCAAATCTGAGACCAGAAGTTTTGGTCTAAGTTAACTGATAAATCCGCTTCCCATTTTGCAATAGGAAGTGATATTGATTCATCTATTTTAGAAAGCATTCTGTATATTTTGGATAGTAATTTGGGGGTTTTAAGAGTAAGAAATTGAACCACACTTGGTGGTGTTTGTAGTTCAACTTGACCCGGTTTAAATTTCTTTTTTACTATGGATTTAATTTGTTGATATTCTAAAAATCTTTTCTTGTTGATCCCATATTGTGTAACTAGTCTGTCAAATGAAATAAATTCTGTTCCTTCTAGTATATGTTCTAAATATTTGATTCCTTTACCACTCCAATCTGAAAAGTTTATCATATTATTGTTTTGTAATATGTCAGGGTTGTTCCAGATAGGTGTACGTTTGCATGGGATTAATGAAGACTCTGTCAACTTCAGAAACTCCCACCATGCTGTCAGAGAGGAGCTAATGTTGACGCTTTTGAAGCATTCATGTCGTTGAATGTTTGAGCTGATAAATGGTAGATCTGAAATCTCTAGATTATTGCAAAGTGCTTGTTCTACATCTAGCCAAGGTTCATCTAAGAGGGTATGTTTTAGCCATCCTGAGATAAATTGGAGCCTGTTGGCTATGAAGTAGTGCTGAAAGTTAGGTAGTTCTAATCCTCCTTTATCCTTGGTCTTTTGTAGTGTTTTTAAGCTTATACGTGGGGGCTTATTTTTCCAAAGGAATTTGGACATATATGAATCTAGAGATCTGAACCAATCTTGTGGCGGTTTAGTTGGGATCATTGAGAATGAATAATTTATTTTTGGTAAGACCATCATTTTTATAGCGGCAACCCTTCCCACGAGTGATATGGGTAGACATTTCCACCTAGCCAGATCGCCTTCTACTTTCTTTAAAAGTGGGATATAGTTTAATTTAGTTAGATCTGCAAGCTTGGGAGAAACATTAATACCTAAATATTTTATATTTCCCGATTGCAGTGGAGTAGAAGAGGAATTATGGAAGGAGCAATTAATCGGAAGGACTGTAGATTTTGACCAGTTAATTGAGTAATCTGATATTCTTGCAAAAGAGTTTATCAATTCAATCACCCCAGAGATATTGGTTTGTGAATTTTGGAGAAAGAGTAGCACATCATCCGCATAAAGGCTGATTTTATGTTCCACGTTCTTGCATTTTATGCACTTAAATACTGAATTCTGTCTAATTGCTGCTGCTAGTGGTTCAATAAAAATTGCAAACAGTGAAGGGGAGAGTGGGCATCCCTGCCTGGTGCCCCTCAGGAGACAGAAGCTGGAGGATGTCTGGTCATTTGTTCTGACACAAGCTGTTGGGGAATTATATAATATTTTTAACCAGCTGATGAAAGAAGATCCAAAACCAAATTTGTGTAAAGTTTCAAATAGAAGTTTCCAGTTAACTCTGTCAAACGCTTTTTCTGCATCTAAAGAAAATATTGTAGTTTCAAGGTTTTTACTGTATGAGTAGTCTATCAAATTAAGTAATCTACGTGTATTTGTTGATGAGTGCCTACCTTTTATGAAACCAGTTTGGTCAGGATGAATTAAGAGGGGGGTTATTTTCTCTAGTCTCTTCGAGAGAGCTTTGCAGATTATTTTAAGGTCTACATTTATAAGGGATATTGGACGATAGCTTGAGGGATATACAGGGTCTTTGCCTGGTTTTAGCAGGAGATTAATGTTTGCAGAATTCATATTTGATGGGAGTCTGCCATTTTCTTTGATTTCCAACAGCGTTCTGTAAAAAATTGGGGCTAAAATCGTCCAGAATTCTTTGTAGAATTCTGCAGGAAAGCCGTCTGGACCTGGAGCCTTATTATTGGGCATACTTATCAGGGCTTCCTGGAGTTCACCTGGTGTCAGTGGCGAATCCAATGCCATTGCTTGAGAGTCTAATAATTTTGGGAGAGTTATGTTGTCTAAAAACTGATCAATTTCCTTTTTAGATGGGTTTATTTGTGGTGAATACAACGTTTTATAGAAATCCCTGAAGATGTTGTTTATTTGTTTCGGGTCATATACTGTGTTCCCAGATGAGTCTTGAACAGCACATAGAGTTGTTTTTTCTTTATTTATTTTTAGCTGGTTTGCTAGAAATTGACCGGATTTATTACCATGTTCATAATTTTGTAAGCGTAGTCTTTGTACTAAGAATTTTGTTTTTTTATCAATTATCTCATTTAATTCTAGTTTTGTTTTGCGTATTTTGTTCAATGTTTCCTGATCTTGGTCGGACGCATAGGCTTCTTCTAGTGATTTGATGGTTTTTTCTAATTCCTGAATATTTTTGTTTTCTTTTTTCTTTTTATGTGATGAGAAAGAAATTATTTTACCTCTCATCACAGCTTTCCCTGCTTCCCATAGAACAGAAGCTAATGTTCCGGGAGTGTCATTAAAGTCTAAATATGAAGTCCACTCTTTTTTAAAATATTTAATAAAGTCTTCATCTTTAAGCAGTGATGTATTAAATCTCCAGTTTTTACTAGGCGTAGTATTATTCTTGTGCATTAGTGTTAAAGATACAGGAGCATGATCGCTGACAGCTATAGGGTGAATCTCAGTGTCTGAAATGTCCCTCAGCAGTGAGCTGCTGACCAAAAAATAATCCAGACATCGTAGGAGTGATGGACATGTGAGAAAAAAGTATATTCCTTACTGGTGGGGTGAAGGGAGCGCCATGCATCGCAAAGACCAAAGTCGCTCATATACTCTTTGATTATATTTATGGACTGCCAATTACGCTGAGTTCCTGCTGTATTGAGCCTATCCATTTCTTCATTTAGTCCAAGGTTGAGGTCGCCTCCAAGAACAAGTGTGCCATCTAAGTGATCAGAGAGTGCACTGAAAAAACCGTGAAAGAATGAGGGATCATCAACATTTGGACCATATACACATACAATACATAGCTTTTTATCAAGTATAGATAGTTTAATGATTAAGAATCTGCCCTCTGGATCTATAACTGTATCGAGTACTGTGAAATTAATTTTTTTATGGATTAAAATTGCTACTCCCCTTTGTCTAGAATTATAACAAGCTGAGAACACATTAGGAAACTTAGGTGTTTTAAGTTCATTCGAACCTCTAAGAGGTCTGTGGGTCTCTTGTAAAAGGACAACATCTGCCTGTAGTTTTTTGAGTTGGTTAAATATTTTTAACCTCTTTTCTCTGGAGCCAGCTCCATTTACATTCCATGTAACGAATCTTAGTGCACCCATAGATGTCTGTGTATAACTAGGGGTGTGCGCTGTGTGTGTCGCTTAGACAGGTGGAGAGAATACATCACTTGTTCGTAAATAAAAAGAGGGGGAGAGAGAAAAAATGTGTGGTGAGATGCTCCCTGAGTCTGACTATGTGTGTGCATATTTACTAATATGAGTACGCTTGGTTTAAGTGTGTGTATCCTATACGACTGTGTGCGCTGTCTGATGTAAATGTGCTGCCGTTGAGCGCATGGCTGTACGTGATCGTGCTATGAAATCACACCTAAGATGTGATTTGATACTAGTAAGTTAAACAGATGTTAATGCAAGTTAGTGTGAGTGGGTGGGGAAAGGGTGTAGCGGATTCTTATCTGGTGTGAAGTTAATACAGCCACGGAGTGATGTCGGGGTCGCGGTGGAGCTGTCCGTCCACGTACAGCCGGTCCACAGCGATGACAGCGCGGGAGCCCTTCTGGATAAAGCTGCGTCGGATTGGGAAGAGGACCCTGCGTCGTTCCAGGATCTCTTTGGGGAACTGGTCGTTCACGCTGAAGTCCGTTCCTTTTAATTCCCTGCCGGAGCTTTTCACCTGTTCCTTTTGTTTGTAGTGGCCGAATTTGGCCACGATAGGACGTGGTCTCCCGGCCGCAGCCCGAATGGGGCCGAGGCGATGCACCCTATCAAAGACGATGTTCTTCACCGTGTCCTCGGGCAGTTTCAGGTGGGTTTTGATGAAGCTTTTTACCGTGGTCTCCGCGTCCTCTCCAGCGGCTTCTGGAATACCAGAAAATACCAGATTATCACTCATGCTACGAGCTTGTAGATCTATAACTGTTTCTTTTATTTTTTATTTTCTCTATTTAGCTGAGTAACATTGTCTGTGAGACATTTCACCGACTCCCTTAGCGTGGCATTTTCAGCAGCGAGCGTTTCCACCTGCTGCTGGCTGAACTCCAGGGACTCTCGCAAGGATTTAAATTCCCGGTGAAGAATCTCCACCAAGGACAGCCTTGCATCGAAACTGGACAGTCGTTGGTCGATTGACTCCAGTATGTCGACAATATCTTTGCCGGCTGGCGATGTTGTGCCGGGGGAATCTGCCGGGCGAAGTCTTTTCGACGACGGCGTCTCAGGTTTGGCCGGGGAAGCTGCACTCTGAGCCTTCTTCATCACGAGATCCTGGAAGTACTGATCAATGTAATCTTGGAGAGCCTCTAAACTCTCCCTGTTGTTCTCCAGGGTGTTGGAGATGATTTAGACAAATGTTGTTAGTTATAAGACAATTGATAAGTGTATTTGGTTATACTGAAGCTTAAAGGAATTTATTCAAATCTAAACTACCATTCGCTTTAATTTTCCGCCAAAACCTCCGGCGTCTGACGTCAGTTACAGCATGAGTCGCTTACCTTGTCCGTCACTTCCGTCACTTACCTCTCCACTTTCTTTCAGCAGCCCTTCTTTCAGCAGCAGTGACACTAACTTACCTGATGGACCTGCCTGTGATGGGCCAGTGAAAGAAGACAACTCAAATGATAATCAAGCAAACTCAAGTCAGTCAAATACTGACAGTGAAGCCGCAGCGACTATAAGGCGGCTCAGAGAGAACAGAACAACTACAATATAGTCAGTTGGGAAATCCCCTCGTTTCCATTGCCCAGTCCCTGTTTCAAGGTCTAAGCCTGGCTGTTTACCAGTACCTTGACAGAACAAGATTCTGTGGTCATCCCCAGGAATGCTGGTTCCCCTGTCATTACCGTTTAGCTATCCCATGCAAAGGGACTTGCATGATTCTAAGGGGGGATAGTGTAACCCAGTGTTAAAAACGGGATTAAAAGCATAAATATTAATACTCTTTTGATTAAAATACTAATTTCATAATGGTAATAAATACTGATAAAAAGCATGTAAACATAAGTTTAACTAATATGTACGTATGTATATGTAATATATAAATGGTGTGGGGGCAGGACTTAGTCCTGTGGAGTGTCTTTGTTAGATCCACTGAGCGACCAATCATTGGCTGGTCTGACCGTCCCCCAGTCTGTGTACGCTGCTCAGACACCTGTGTGTGCCTTCGTGTGCCAGTCAGATACGCCAGAGACACAGACGGTGAAAGATCCATTTACCCGTGCGGCGAAGAAGCTAGCTGGATAGTGAAAGTCCTTTTTTCGGCGAGAATAATAAGAGTGATACCGTATTCTAGAGGCCGCGAGCCAGCGTGAGCACTGTGAAGCCCCGTGTAGCATTTGTTGCTTCACATGGTAAGTCCCAGGCAGTACATGTGTGCTAGCATAGCATGCTACTTGCCGCTAGCTCCGATGCTAACTTCCGCTAGCCATTTTGCAATGAAAGTGCCCTTTCCGAGGCTAAAGCAATTAGCACTGAGTCTGCTGCACTTTATACGAAATGTTCTTTAAAGGTTCATGTCACATTACTGTGGTATTGATGTATAATGTATGGTTTTGTGCGAAGTTGTTATGTTAGCACATGTTCACTTTTCTCATGGTGCTAATTATAGTTCTGCAACGTGAAAGCAACGTGAAATTAAGTGAATTCACCTGCACTTTACTTAGTTGAAACTTGATAAGTCTCAAGCCAATGTGTATTTTAATGCACTGCTGAGCTATTTTGTATTATTTTAAATGTGTGTTTCCTATGCACCTTTTCCCTTTGAAATTAGAATAATTTGTTGTACAACATAGAATATTTTGAAAGAAATTTAGAAACACTACAAGCAACTAGTAGTAATAATAAGTTACAGACATGATAGCTTAAATGTTGAACTACTGTGTTCTGGCCTGGTCCGCAGGTCAGGTTTTTTTCCTTTGCTTATTTGGATTGGATTGGTTTTGAGGACCTGAGAAGAATCGAGGATCCCTTTTCCAGTACTGGATGGCGAGCCCAGCCCAAAGAGCCGGATGAACTGGTAGATTGTAACCCGACTGGTTACAAACACACTGAGTGACTATTGAACATTGACAGACTGAAATTGACTTTAAAAAAAGGACACAAAAGACAATACATCCTTGGTTCGACCATTTGTGGGGTTTATTTTATTTTATTTTGTTTTTAAGAAGCGTGCTCTACCTTTGTTAAATGTGCACAACCTGCTAAACTTTAATAATTGTCAATAAATGCAATTTTGTTTTCTACACCTACTGCGTACAAGTCCTCTGTTGTCACACACCCTTGGCTCCTACGAATCTAGAACCTGTCTGATCTGGCCCATATTTCCCTTCTGTCCTCGTACTGTGGTTAAAGGTAACTACACTGCCCATACTACATGCAAAGAAGGCAAGAAGTAGCACTAACAGGTCTTACATGCCCATTACTAGTATTGCACCACCAGTGTTACAATCACATAAACTATGTTCATTATAATTTGCTGAGACTCTCTAACCTAACCAGTGACGCCATGGAAGGGTTCGCAGAAGAATTGGGTCCGACCTCTTTGATGGGAGTGCAAAATCGAATGGCCCTTGACATGTTGTTGGTGGAGAAGGGGGGCGTATGTGCAATGTTTGGAGACATGTGCTGCACCTTCATCCCCAGTAACACTGCTCCAGATGGATCAGTAACTCGAGCCCTGGAGGGCCTTAAAACTCTGTCTAAAACCATGCATGAGCACTCAGGAATTGACAACCCGCTGGAGAGTTGGATGGCATCCGTGTTTGGACAATGGAAAGGTTTGGCTATATCTGCAATGCTCGCAACATTCTTAGGGTTACTGGTCACCTGTGGTTGTTGTCTCATTCCTTGTGCCAGAGGATTGTTGGTAAAGGTAATAACGAGGGCAGTGGACCCCGGAGCGGTGGTTCCGGTGTTTCAGTGTCCACTGATAACCTCTGTAGTAACTGAGGGGGCTGAGGAGTGACACAACACCAGGTGTGGTGAGCTTCCAAAAGAAAGCTCAAGAGAGGGAATGTGGAGATACAGAAATTATTTTATTGCTACGATATAACCTGCATTATTAACAGTGCCGTAATAATATACCTTACAGCACTGATATTGTATTAAAGATGTTTGCCACCATATTAACCTTTATTACAGGTGCAGCCATAATCATTTTATACACACATTGCATTTTTGTGCTCATTCAGAGTTGATGTTCAGTCTATTAAAGGTTTTAAGCTTTGTGAAGCGCTATGTCTTCACAATCTATTGTGTAAGTGACTGGAGCATAGAAGGACTGCATACACGCTTGAAATTCATTTAGCTTCTAACTGCATTTTAGTTTACTTGGCAACAGATGACAGGGGACCAGTCAAGAGAAGTACCAGCCCCAAGAACCTTCTGGGCTTCAAACTTATTGCCTTACATGGAAGGTGTTAACTAAAGAGGAACTGTCTGTAAATTTAAAGATGTACCATTTACTGTAATCAACGTCTTTGATCTGTAATTGACTCCATGAAGGGGGCGTTATCCCGTTATCCCTGTTGCTTTAAAAGTATTCTCAAATGTATTTTTAGCAGAAAACGTGTGCTAATGTGATGTTGCCATACTTCTTCTCCTGTGTGTGTTTTAATAAACTCATCGTTTGATTGCACTCTTCTGGGCATCCGTTGGTTTGTTTCATTGCTCAACATTGCTTGGTTTCGCGACACAAACTAAGTCAAAACCATTAAATACCTAAGCAGCCTGTGCCAGGGATCTGTTTTTGCTGATACCTGGCACCGTGCACTGAAGTTTTACACCAAACAAACTAAGTCAAAACTATTAAACACCTACGCAGTGTGTGCCAGGGATCTGTGTCAGCCGATCCCTGGGACTGTGCACTAAACTTTCTGATCACATAAACTAAGCCAAAACCATTAAATACCTAACCAGTCTGCACCAGGGTTCTGTGTCAGCTGATCCCTGGGACAGTGCACTAAACTTCATGAACAAATAAACTAAGAGAAAAACATTAAATACCTATCCAGCCTGCGCCAGACATCTGTGTGAGCTGCTCCACGCGACCGAGCACTTAAGGTTTACATCAAATAAACTAAGAGAAAAACATTAAATACCTAACCAGCCTGCGCCAGACATCTGTGTCAGCTGCTCCACGCGACCGAGCACTTAAGGTTTACATCAAATAAACTAAGAGAAAAACATTAAATACCTAACCAGCCTGCGCCAGACATCTGTGTCAGCTGCTCCACGCGACAGAGCACTTAAGGTTTACATCAAATAAAGTAAGACAAAAATATTAAATACCTAACCAGCCTGTTCATGGGATCTGTGTCAGCTGATCCCTGCGACCGAGCACTTAAAGTTTATATCAAAAAAATTAAACCAAAACCATTAAATACTTAACCAGCCTGCACCAGACATCTGTGTCAGCTGATCCCTTGGACCATACACTAAACTTTCTGATCAAATAAACTAAGTCTAAACCATTAAATACCTAGCCTGCCTTTGGCAGGGATCTGTGTGAGCTGATCCCTGGGACCGTGCACTGAAGTTTTACATCAAATAAACAAAGTTTAAACCATTAAATACCTAACCAACCTGTGCCAGGGATCTGTGTCAGCTGATCCCTGGGACGGTGCACTGAAGTTTTAGATCAAGAAAACTAAACCAAAACCATTAAGTACCTAACCAACTTGTGCCAGGGATCTGTGTCAGCTGATCCCTGGGACCATGCACTGAAGTTTTAAATCAAATAAACTGATCCAAAACCATTAAATACCTAACCAGCCTGCACCAGACATCTGTGTCAGCTGATCTTAGGCACCATGCACTAAACTTTCTGATCAAATAAACTAAGCCAAAACCATTAAATATCTAAGCAGCCTGTGCCAGGGATCTGTTTTTGCTGATACCTGGCACCGTGCACTGAAGTTTTACACCAAACAAACTAAGTCAAAACTATTAAACACCTACGCAGTGTGTGCCAGGGATCTGTGTCAGCCGATCCCTGGGACTGTGCACTAAACTTTCTGATCACATAAACTAAGCCAAAACCATTAAATACCTAACCAGTCTGCACCAGGGTTCTGTGTCAGCTGATCCCTGGGACAGTGCACTAAACTTCATGAACAAATAAACTAAGAGAAAAACATTAAATACCTATCCAGCCTGCGCCAGACATCTGTGTCAGCTGCTCCACGCGACCGAGCACTTAAGGTTTACATCAAATAAACTAAGAGAAAAACATTAAATACCTAACCAGCCTGCGCCAGACATCTGTGTCAGCTGCTCCACGCGACCGAGCACTTAAGGTTTACATCAAATAAACTAAGAGAAAAACATTAAATACCTAACCAGCCTGCGCCAGACATCTGTGTCAGCTGCTCCACGCGACAGAGCACTTAAGGTTTACATCAAATAAAGTAAGACAAAAATATTAAATACCTAACCAGCCTGTTCATGGGATCTGTGTCAGCTGATCCCTGCGACCGAGCACTTAAAGTTTATATCAAAAAAATTAAACCAAAACCATTAAATACTTAACCAGCCTGCACCAGACATCTGTGTCAGCTGATCCCTTGGACCATACACTAAACTTTCTGATCAAATAAACTAAGTCTAAACCATTAAATACCTAGCCTGCCTTTGGCAGGGATCTGTGTGAGCTGATCCCTGGGACCGTGCACTGAAGTTTTACATCAAATAAACAAAGTTTAAACCATTAAATACCTAACCAACCTGTGCCAGGGATCTGTGTCAGCTGATCCCTGGGACGGTGCACTGAAGTTTTAGATCAAGAAAACTAAACCAAAACCATTAAGTACCTAAACAACTTGTGCCAGGGATCTGTGTCAGCTGATCCCTGGGACCATGCACTGAAGTTTTAAATCAAATAAACTGATCCAAAACCATTAAATACCTAACCAGCCTGCACCAGACATCTGTGTCAGCTGATCTTAGGCACCATGCACTAAACTTTCTGATCAAATAAACTAAGCCAAAACCATTAATAACCTAACCTGCCTGTGCCAGGGATCTGTGTCAACTGATCCCTGGGACAGTGCACTGAAGTTTTACATCAAATAAAGTGAACCAAAACCATTAAATACCTACGCAGCCTGTTCATCTGATCTGTGTCAGCTGATCCCTGGGACCGAGCAGTGAAGTTTTATATCAAATGAACTAAACCAAACCCATTAAATACCTAACCAGCCTGTTCATGGGATCTGTGTTAGCTGATCCCTGGGACCGTGCACTGAAGCTTTACATGAAATAAACTCAACCAAAACCATTAAATACCTAACCATCCTGTTCATGGGATCTGTGTCAGCTGATCCGTGGGACAATGCACTGAAGTTTGACATCAAATAAAGTTAACCAAAACCATTAAATACCTACGCAGCCTGTTCATGGGATCTGTGTCAGCTGATCCATGGGACTATGTACTGAATTTTTACATCTAATAAACTAAGCCAAACCATTAAATACCTAAGCAGCCTTTGCCAGGGATCTGTGCCAGCTTATCCGTGGGACTATGCACTGAATTTTTACATCTAATAAACTAAGCCAAACCATTAAATACCTAAGCAGCCTTTGCCAGGGATCTGTGCCAGCTTATCCGTGGGACTATGCACTGAAGTTTGACATCAAATAAAGTAAACCAAAACCATTAAATACCTACGCAGCCTGTTCATGGGATCTCTGTCAGCTGATCCATGGGACTATGCACTGAAGTTTTACATCTAATAAACTAAGACAAAACCATTAAATACCTAACCAGCCTGTGACAGGGATCTGTGTCAGCTGATCCCTGGGACAGTGCAGTAAACCTTTTGATTACATAAACTAAGACAAAAACAATATATACCTAACCAGCCTGTGCCAGGGATCTGTGTCAGCTGATCCGTGGGACTAGGCACTGAAGTTTTACATCAAATAAAGTAAACCAAAACCATTAAATACCTAACCAGCCTGTTCTTGGTATCTGTGTCAGCTGATCCAAGGGACCGTGCACTGCAGTTTTACATCAAATAAACTAAATCAAAACCATTAAATACCTATGCAGCCTGTTCATGGGATCTGTGTCAGCTGATCCGTGGGACCATACACTGAAGTTTTACATGAAATAAACTAAGCCAAAACCATTAAATACCTAACCAGCCTGTTCCAGGGATCTGTGTCAACTGATCCGTGGGACAGTGCACTGAAGTTTTACATCAAATAAACTAAACCAAAACCATTAAGAACTGTTGTGGGATTTCTCTTTAGTGTATTGTCCTTTAATGTATTGTATTGCTTTCATGTTACTTAGTTTAGTATGTGTGGTTCACACCTCATTCACGCTGGGAAACAGACGGTGAGAAACTGGTGAATGTCTCCCAGGATGCGGAAGCTCACACAGGAAGGCTTGACCCCAGAGTGGGGGAGATTCACACAGGTGATAGAGAGTCTGTCTGTTTAGAGCCAAGGTGTGAACTGCAACTGTAAAAGCCTTTTGTTCTGTGACTGTGTATAAAAAGGACCTGAACTGTTCATTGTCAGAGACGACTTTCAGTGCCCCCTGACTGACTTCCCTCCTCATGCATGAGATAGCTGAAATAAAGGTGTTGTTACAACTCATCCCGTCTGCAGGCTTTGGTAATTAAAATTTCCACAACAGTTTGGCGCTGCGAGCAGGGTGATCCAATGTTCTCGCTGAAGGACGGCTCTGGGACGGCTGATCACCCCTAGGTAGCAAAACGCTTCGGTCCTGCCAGCTGTTTAAAGCAACGAGAAAGGCAGAGTCACAGAGCCTGTGCTTCAGCGACCACCGAGATCACCTTGACGAATCAAGGGGAAACTCCTGCAGAACGGTGAGCTGTATCTACCTTTTTAACAAGTCACGAGAGTTTTGTGTCTGGCTCAAGAAGGTGAACGTGTTACGACCTTCCAGGGCAAGAGCTCCGAGGGAGTCTTCGTGTAGAATCACGGAGAGTCTTCGTGTAGAATCACGGAGTGACACCCCTAGCATCTTCTAAAAGATCCTAACTTCTTCAAAGGAGAATGGGGGTGGCGGTGTTCGTTCCTTGGTCCGTAGAAGGCAAGGAACTTCATGGGGGATGCCTCGTGTAGTAATATGGGATCTAGATCCAGTAAGGCAGCCAGCGGAGCCGGATTAGCAGCTCGAGAGGCGGCTGCGGCAAGCGCTCCACGAGGTGGCCAGGGACAAAACTCAATATTTGACTCTATGGTTAAGAAATGGGGAATTGGGTGTATGAAATATGTTGTTAAGTGGCAAAATGTAAACGGGTTTCCTGAAAACGGATCGCTGAGTGTTAACCAGTTAAAGAAAATAGAGGAACAGTTGCGAGAGGAAGAAGCAAAATTATTGGAAAAAGGAAAAGTTAGGACCGTAGATCTGCGTAGAGTAAGCGATGAGAAGGAATGCTTGAAAATGTGGATAGGGGAAGCAGAAAGAAGAGAAAACAAAGCAGCTCTGAAAGAATTACCTAGAGAAGTGCGTGGAAGGGAGGCTGACGCAGAATCTTCCTCAGCGCCTCTTCCACCTCCGTATAACACAGAGAACAAAACATCATTTCCCTGTTCACGCACTGTTTGTGCTTCCCCAGTACAGGCTGTTTTACAGGGCCTGAAAGCCGATGCGGACCTGGACTCCTTTCCCTCCCTATCCCGCTCTGCACCACGCGCCTCATCGCCAGAGGATGCAAGCTCCAATTCCGCTACTGAGGAGCGACAGCCCCACCAGGATGAAGCGGAAATAGTGACACTCAGATCCGACACAGCGCTCAGCCAAACGCGGAGCGCGTCGCGAGCTGAAAACGCGCCGCGAGCTGAAGCCACGAAAACACAGCAACGGAGAGCGGTGAGAGGAAAGAACAGAAATAAGGACAGCCGCCATGGATATTACGCCCTGCCTTTTGCCACGGATCAGCCTGAATATTCTCTCACTGATGACAAGCGGGACGATACAGACGACGCAGACAGCAGCGAGGAGGTCGAAAAGTTCCAGACCGGGCAGAGAACGCGGAGACAGCGACAGGTGAAAGGAGAAAGCCTGCTGCTCCCGATGGTGGAAGTGGCGGGACCCGAGGGACCTATTTTAGTTCACAGACCGTGGACACAGTCAGACATCGCTGACGCCACAAGCCATCTACCTGACCCCCTCATGTCGGGTGCAAAGTTCGGTGAGCACCTCCTAATTTTCTGCCAAGAATATCGTCCCACGGGTCAAGAAATTAGACGCGCAGTGGCAGGCAAGCTGAAGCCATGCGACCTGAGGAGAATATCACCTCACTTGCCTGATCCTATGCTGAGGATGCGACACCTGACCTATGAGCATGGAGAAAACCTTGAATATTGTACTGCAGTCACCCACCTGATGGATAAGCTAAAGGAGGTTTTCCCAGATAAAGTGGACATGTCAAAGATTCAGGCTTGCAAGCAAAGAAAGGATGAATCTGTGGACGATTTCATACATCGCATGACAACTGTGTTTGAAGCTAATGGTGGAATACCCAAAGATGACATGACGCGCGCCTCCGCCTCCACATATGAGCATAATCTCTGCGGCCACATTTTCCGGGGACTGAGATCAGATGTGGCAGCCGAGGTAAAGCATTCGTACATGGGGGGAGAAGATGAGCCGCGGCTAACGGAGCTACGACGCCATGCCTGCCACGCTCAGAGCCACCTGGATAAGAAGAAAAGCAAAAGAGAGGAAAAACAGAATGCCGACCTCCATAATGCCGCCCTAACACTGTATAAAGCCGTGGCAAACCCGCACAGTTGTCGTGACCGAAGTGGGGAGAACAGACGGGACCGAGGACATTATCAACAACAACAGCAGTCAAGACGAGATCGGGACGCCTGTTTTGTCTGTGGGGACTATGGACATTGGCGAGGAACCTGTCCTAACCGTGGCTGTCGTGGAAATAGGCAGCAACAACAACAAAATTACCAAAGGCCGAGCCCACGGTGGGAGCAAGCGGACTGAGACCGGGGGGAAAGGACGCCAGAATACGCTTCAGGCTGTGGTTTGCCCACCTCATCACAACAGGGAAGTGAAAATCACACACACATACACACACCCATTGATGTAGAAAGTGTTTCACACACACACACACACACACACACACACACACACACACACTTTAATACATCACACTTTGAGCATGAAGAGCAGGTCTCTTTGTCACCAGCTGGTACATATGTACATTTAAATAGCGCGCCTTATAAATCACTGCCCTTGTATAAAATGTTAGTTTGTAACCAGGAAGTAGAATTTCTTGTAGATTCCGGGGCCACCCACTCTGTACTACGCTCAGATTCTCTCTCACCCCAGCCCGTGCTGGGTGAGAAGTTCACTCATTCTGTGTCCGCATCAGGAACCCTACAGAGAGAAAATTTCACCATACCCCTGTGTTGTGTAGACGGACAGGGTAGAAAATTCACACACCAGTTTCTGTGGTCAGACCTGTGCCCTGTCAATTTGCTTGCCAGAGATTTGATGTGCAAACTGAAAATAAGTTTAATCTCCTGCTATAATGGCATCACAACCACGCAATCTGACTATGATTATACGATGGTGAAATATAACCCCGTGACTCCAGCTTTCGCTTACGGGTGGAAGCTGGAGGAGGGGCCGCTTGTTACAGAATTCATACAAGCGACTCGCAACTGCATGCCTCCAGATGTCTGTTTTATGGCTCCTGGAGAGTTGAGTTGCACGTCTCACTTTTCTCTCCATGGCCCTGATGACAGTTATGAGGAAGGATGGTGCAGAACCGAAAATGATTTACTAACTTTGGCATGTATGTTTTGGAGCTCCACATTTGTTGCGCTTGCGATTTCTCTCACTGATAAGCAAAGAAACATGTTTACTATGGATGCATTCGTCCCACATGTTCCCCTGGCAAAAGCTCACAGCGGCCAGTGGGAAGACATGGGAGAATTTATGCACCGGTGCTACCGCACTTGCGATAGCGAGCCTACAGAGGATCCCACAGTGTTGTTTTCTCGAGAAATGAAAGCCTACAGAAAAAACGTGACGCATACAGTCCATTGTGTCCGCTCAGTTGAGCTAGTGAACATAGCTGTCTCACATTGTCTGCTTCAAACGACACCTCCTCTAAACTCCCCACACCCCCTGCTGACAGAGGTGCCTGACAGCCTGTGGGCCTCATCTAAGTATGATGTAGGCCTAATTAAAGATTGTGAGCCTGTTGTAATCACTCCAAAGTCCTCTTTTAGACCATGCCAAAGACAATATCCTCTGAAACAGGAAGCCATAGAGGGAATTACTCCTGTGTTTGAATCCCTGTTAAAGGCCGGAGTAATTATCCCATGCCCCACCTCTCCGGTTCGCACTCCACTATTCCCTGTGAAGAAAATCAGAGGACCAAATGAACCTGTTGAGTGGCGGTTTGTGCAGGACTTACAAGCTGTGAACAAGGCTGTAATCCCCAGAGCCCCCGTGGTTCCGAACCCCCACACCATTTTGTCCCAAATACCATCTGATGCTATGTGGTTTACTGTTGCTGACCTGACTAATGCATTCTTCTCTGTTCCAGTTCACCCAGATAGCCAGTTCTGGTTTGCTTTTGAGTTCCAGGGAAAGGCTTACACATTCACTCGGTTGTGTCAAGGCTACTGTGAGTCCCCCACGATTTTGAATGCTGCCTTAAGAGACTCTCTGTCAGACTTGATCCTCTCCGAAGGCACAGTGTTACTGCAATATGTCGATGATCTGCTACTGTGTGCACCCACACAAGAGCAGTGTCTGGCAGATTCTCTCACTTTACTGACATATTTGCATCACAAGGGCCACAAAGGTAGTAAGTCAAAACTGCAGTTTTGTAAAGAGCAAGTCACATTCTTAGGGCATGTGATTTCTTACAACTCTCACCAGATTTCCTCCAAGAGGGTGGAAGCTGTGATGACCATTCCAAAACCCCACACCAAAAAACAGATGATGTCATTCCTAGGAACCACATCATACTGCCGCAATTTCATTCCACACTACTCCTCTGTGGAGGCTCCACTTACTGCGCTCCTTCATGGTGCAAGTCTGTCAGCCAATGATTGCATTTCTTGGACACCAGAGGCTGAAGCTGCCTTCACTTCCTTGAAACAGCTGCTGCAAACGTTTTAGCGCTTCCAGACCCATCCAAACCATATACACAAATGGTGGATGAAAAGAATGGGTTCATGTCTTCTGTTCTTTTACAGCAGCATGGTGATCCACTTCGCCCGGTGGGTTATTACTCTTCCAAGCTTGACCCAGTAGCTGCAGGACTGCCTGGATGCCTACTAGCAGTAGCTGTGTGTGAGAAGGCCGTGCTCGCCTCACGTGACATTGTAGGGTACTCTCCTCTGACAGTGCAGGTACCCCATGCAGTTTCTCTCATTTTGCTTGAGCAGAAAACTTCACACCTTTCTGCAGCTCGCTGGCTCAGGTACTCTTCCATACTGCTTGACATGCCCAACATCACAGTGAAACGATGCACAAAACTTAACCCAGCCACTCTTCTCCCCCCGCGAGAGGATGGTGAACCACACAGCTGCACTGCTGTATTGGGTGAAACTTGTACACCTCGGATTGACTTGTTAGATGTTCCCATCGAGAACTCTGACATAGTGTTATATGTAGATGGCTCCTCCTCACGTGATTCACGTGGAACTAACCGGGTGGGTTTTGCTGTGTGTTCTGATCATGCCACTCTCGTTTCAGGCTTGTTGCCCAGACACCTCTCAGCACAGACTGCGGAACTTGTGGCGCTCACAGAAGCCTGTAAACTTACGGAGAGTCAGTCAGTCACCATCTACACTGACTCTCGCTACGCGTTCGGTGTGGTGCATGATTTTGGCGCCTTGTGGAGGCACAGAAAGTTCCTGAAATCTGATGGGAAGCCCATCCTCAATAATAACCAGGTAGCAGCGCTGCTGGATGCCATCCTCCTGCCTGCTCGCATTGCTGTAGTAAAGTGCGCAGCACACACAGGTAAAACTGATTCTGTCTCCCAAGGAAATGCAGCCGCCGATGCAGCAGCCAAAGCAGCAGCCGAAGGAGGCCTACCCTTCCAACTTGTCTTGGCACCACTGTCCACACCTAACCTCGCTGATCTTCCTGCTGCATAGTGTATAGGAATTTCTTTCAACTGATGTACTAATCACATTATTTTATTGTATTATGCCTTGGTGCCACTGGATTTTAACATGTCTGACACCCATACTGTAAGAGGGAAGTTGGGGGGGAGCAGACCACTCCACAGGAAGAGTCTTTTGTCTCTTCCAGGACTTTGGGAGGTAGCAAGGGAGTGTAAACCTTAAGGTGTGAAACAGCTGTGTACTGCCTTTTGTTCCTGGAGAAGGTATTTAAACGGAGAGCCATGCTACTCTCGGTGAGACTCTGCTGTCCCTGCCCCGCGGACATGCAAGCCCTCCACAAGCTTGTTTGTATGTCTTTGTGTGTTTGAGTTAAAGAATGTTAGCTACCGCTCACCGCTCATCTGCAGGCTTTATTTAAGTGGAAAAAACTTCCACAACAGAATGGCGCTGTGAGCAGGATGGTCCGTGTGGTCGCTGAACAACGGTTCCGTGGATGGGCTGATCACCCCTGAGGAAAAATGTACCTTTGTCCTACCAGCTGTTGAAGCAAAGGAAATGGAGGAGTCATGGAGCCGTGTGTTTCAGTCACCACCGAGACCATCGATTTTGAGGGGACTCCTGCAAATGGGTGAGTTGTAGCTAACTTTGTATACAGTCATGGAGAGTTTTTTGTCTGGCCGAGCGGTGAAGTGCCTGCTGCTCCGGAGTTCGAGTCTCCGGAGGGAAAATCCTGGGGTTCGAGTCCCCAGGCTTGTGTTCGGTTCCGGTGTTGTGCAAAAGAAAAGCAGTTGTCTGCCAGAGTAATTGCAAAAACACTGGTCCATCACAGGGAACGGTGGTTCGAGTCCACCGTTGATAATCACGTCTGCACAATACAGTGTGTGGAGTGACGGTATTTTAGCACTTTTCTGCCGGTAAGGGAAGAAGGCCATTGCAGAGGACGCTCTGAATGTAAATATGGGATCTAGATCCAGTAGCAGCGGACGTTGCACCGAGCGGCCAGGGACAAAACTCAATGTGTGACTGTATATTAAGAACTGAGTAAATGTGTGGTGTGTAAGATTGCAGAGAATGGATGTGTGGGAAAAGTTGTTGTGTGTGTGTAAAAAAAAAAAAAAAAAAAAAGAACAGAGAAAAATGGGGTTCAAAATGTTGAAAATGGGGAACAAAACAAGGACAAAAGAAAAAAGAAAAAAGAGAGGAGTGTAGAAATGTGTGTAAAAGTTGTTTCCAACTAGCGGGAGACGGTGGTACTGCAGGCTACCAGCTCCCCTAGGGTGGACACACAAAAATTTCTTTTTTTAGCAGACTTGATGAAAATAAGCAAAAATAGGAAGAGGGTTTAGTGATTTTCAGTGTAGAACAACTACAATCTCTCTGGGTTTTTAAGAAAGGGGAGTACAGAACCAGAGAGGGGAGACGTGTTGTTTTAAGCAATGAGAAGAATAATCAAAATGTCTCAGTGTGTCACTTGCAGGTGAAGAGCAGACCCGGATCAATTTTCCACGTTCAGCAGTCGGGAAAAATTATAGGTCAACACCATTAGAAACACTCAAGCCAAGTTCTGGCTGAATTGTTTTACAGCTTAACTTCCATGTCTTTGTCACCCTGAGAACACAAGCTCCAAGAATCTCTCCCTGAAGACAAGAAATGCAGTTCCAGTACAACGAGATGGATCTCAAGAGCTCACAGCAGTGTCCTGAGCAGTGAAGAAAAGGTCCAGCAGCAGCAGCAAACAGCTGTGCAAGACAGCGACAGCAAGGAGAAAAATGGCATCATCATGACTGGATGGATGGATGTGCATTTCCAACGAGCTGCAACTTCACTGTGTGTGAATGGACTTTTGAAAAGACTGTCTGAGTTGGACATTTGCCACCTTTGGAGCAAAATGGCAAGATGAGACAGTGGACAACACAGGACAAAGCTGAAAGACAACTGACTCTCACTGGACTGCTGCAAGGGGGAGAGATGAGACCACAGTGGAAGGAGCAGGGGAGAACATGGCTGTTTTAGTGTGGGGAATGAAATTTGGGTTTAGGAAACTGGGGAGAAAAAGACTGCCTTGCGTGGAGAATTGAAAAGTGTCTGGAGCACCGCAAAGAGGAGAGGTACACAAAATTACACAAACAGAAAAATGCATTAATCCTACTAACACAAACACACACACAATGAAGCTCATGAAGACCAAATAGCATTTTAAGCATGCATTGCTGTTACCATCATCTTGTCCGGTTCACTTAGTGGGTTAAGAAGTGATACATAGACTAGTGAACTAGTATTATTTTGGGGAAGGATGATTGAATCATTGCAGGGGTGAACAGAATGATGCAGGGGGGTCAGATGAGTGGGGACTAATAGATTATTGAGTTTCTTGTTTCTGATGTGTGGGGGAGGTCTTATCATGGCACACATCTGGGTCCATGGGGGAAAACAAAACTCAGTATCTAATAGAATATTGTTGTGTGAGGTGTGACTGGTGGATGAAAGTTTTGGGGATTTACTTGGCTGATGCATTTTCTTTGCATTTTCCTTTGGTACCACTTTGAAACTGCCAATTAGTTTTGTTTTGATCTATAATTCTAAGAGAGTATGCTTAGACATCTTCTAAAAAGAGGCCTTCATATTTTTTGATTTTTAACAGTGCACTGAGATTTTTGTTTGGCAATTTTCTCTTTTGAAGCAGGCCTGCAATATCGGGATCGAAAGCGCTACACAACATGTTGAACAATCGCAAGTGAGTTTCTCCAAAAATTTAAATGGGCTCGGGAGAAAGCCACTTATTTGGGACAATCAGAAAACAAGTCCCTGCCAAAAAGGATTCAGCGAGGTAATCCAGTCTAAATTCTTTTTTCTTTTTTTGAAATGACGTCATTGCTGGCAGTAGAAACTTCTTGCGTCACGAGAGGTTTTACTGTCAGCAAATAAAAAAATGGGGACTGACTGGACTGACAAAAGCATTGACTGAATTGACACCAGTATGCAAGATTGCACCTCCACCTTGACCTGACAAAAGGGTGGATGTATGTATGTTTCTTTTTACAGGAGCAGAAAGATGACAGCAACAGGTTGCGTGACCTTTGGGGCATGCAGACTTAACCTTAAATCGCCACTTTCTGTGTCTTTGAATTTACCAGCAGTGTGTTATTCATGACCTTGTATTGTTTACAGTGCAGAGGTCACTGTGGGAAAGTGTGCATACAGATGCGCTGCGCTAACATCTATTTTTCCACAGCAGAGGGCTAATCATATGATCCAATCACATGATTTACAGCAGGACACACCGCTGGCTAATGTTTTACCTTTTCTTAAGACAGGGCCTGGAGTGAAACTACTCCAGGGGAGAATCCCTGGGAATTTTTAAGTGACAATGCACAACTTCATTGTGCATGTCTAATTGTGCTAAGCTGACATAGGGCAAAAGAGGGTTTTCCGTGGAAGCTTTCATTTTTAAGTGTCTGTGAAGGTTCTCAGTCATCCAGGTCATCGTAGTCTAAGGAGCTTGGAAAGAAAAGCGTCTGGACTTCTTAAAGTTGCTTGAAGACGTTTCACCTCTCATCCGAGAAGCTTCTTCAGTTCTAAGGTCAAATGGCCGAGAGTCCCAGATTTAAACCCAGTGGGAGTATCCCTCTGCAGCTGGATCCTTAACTTCCTGTCTGACAGACGCCAAGTGGTCAGACTGGGCAGCACCACCTCATCCCCCATCACACTGAACACTGGTGCTCCACAGGGGTGTGTACTGAGCCCTCTCCTGTACTCACTCTACACCTACGACTGCACGGCCACTAGAAACTCCAACATCATTGTGAAGTTTGCGGACGACACTACAGTGGTGGGTCTTATTACCAACGGTGATGAGACGGCCTACAGGGAGGAGGTCAGCGCCCTGACCCACTGGTGTCAAGACAACCATCTCACCCTCAACGTCGCAAAGACAAAGGAGTTGATAGTGGACTTCCGGAGGTGCAGAGGAGTACACACCCCCATCACCATCAACGGCGCTGCTGTGGAGAGAGTGAGCAGCTTCCGCTTCCTTGGTGTACATCTGGCTGAGGATCTTACGTGGTCAGTACACATAAACAAAACAGTGAAGAAGGCGCAGCAGCGCCCCTTCTTTCTCAGGAGACTGAAGAGATTCGGCATGAGCCCCCGCATCCTCAGGACCTTCTATCGCTGTGCCATTGAGAGCATCCTCACTGGATGCATCACCACCTGGTACGGCAACAGCACCGCTCACAACCGCAAAGCTCTCCAGAGAGTAGTGCGGTGTGCTGAACGGATAATTGGAGGTGAGCTTCCCTCCCTCCAAGACATCTACAGGAAGCGGTGCCTGAGGAAAGCGGAGAGGATCATCAAGGACTCCAGTCACCCCAGCCATAAACTGTTCAGACTACTTCCATCAGGAAGGAGGTTCTGCAGCATCCGGTCCCGTACCAGCAGACTGAGAGACAGCTTTTTCCATCAGGCCATCAGACTGCTGAACACTTCATAGACACCTCACCCTCACTACTGGAACTTCAACATTATGCACTCCATACTGTATATAAATACCACTGTTCTGCACATACCAACCTCTGTATATTTTATATATCTTATTTTATTGTTTACTTTATTTCATTTGTAAAACATGTATATACATACTATATACACACTCAAACACACACACGTAGAAAAACATATTTAGTATACACATTCAGTAACGTATATACCTTTACATATTGTACATATATTTATTACTTTTTAGATTAGCCATTTTTATATTTTGCTTGTTTTACGTTATTGTATTTTGCACAACTCTGTTGCTTGTGAAGCTCGCACACAAGAATTTCACTCACATGTACTGTACCAGTGTACCTGCACATGTGATGTGACAATAAAAGTGATTTGATTTGAAGAGGGACAAAGGACCCCCTGGTGATCCTCTAATCACATGAGCCAAGGTGTGAAAGCGGGTGTGGGACCTAATCAGCCAGGGTTTCGGGTGAGCTCATTGTTAAACCTGGCCCCACCCTATCATGTGAATTCCTGAGGTCAGATGGCCCAGAATGTGAGTGGGCGTTAAGGCGTCTGGGAAGGGATCTCAAAACTGGATTATAGATGGCAGACAATTGGTGTCGTAAACCACCGCCTCTGTTCAAAGATGGTCGCTCACAGTGGACATAGATGGCCTCTTTCACTCCTCTTTCAAACCATCTGTCCTCTCTGTCCAAAATGTGAACATTGGCATCCTCGAAAGAGTGACCTTTATCCTTAAGATGCAGATGGACTGCTGAGTCTTGTCCCGTGGAGGTGGCTCTTCTATGTTGTGCCATGCGCTTGTGAAGTGGCTGTTTGGTCTCTCCAATGTAGAGGTCTGGGCATTCCTCGCTGCACTGTACAGCATACACCACGTTGTTAAGTCTGTGTTTTGGAGTTTTGTCTTTCGGGTGAACCAGTTTCTGTCTGAGTGTGTTGCTGGGTCTGAAGTACACTGGGATGTCGTGCTTGGAGAAAACTCTCCTGAGTTTCTCTGATACACCAGCTACATAGGGGATGACAACGTTGTTGCGTCTGTCTTTCTTATCCTCCCTCGCTGGTGTCTGATCTTCTTTTCTGTGCATCTTTGCTGACTTCATGAACGCCCAGTTGGGATAACCGCATGTTTTGAGTCCTTCCTTTACATGTGTGTGTTCCTTCTTTTTCCCTTCAGGCTTAGAGGGAACATGTTCTGCCCGGTGGTGTAGGGTCCTGATTACTCCAAGTTTGTGTTCCAGAGGGTGATGGGAGTCAAAGAGGAGGTACTGGTCCGTGTGTGTGGGCTTCCGGTAAACTTCAATGTTGAGGTTGCCGTTTTCTTCAATGTGCACAGTGCAGTCTAGGAAGGGCAAGCAGTTGTCCTTTGTGTCTTCCCTGGTGAACTTGATGTTTTTATCCACGGCGTTAATGTGCGCATTGAAGGATTCCACTTCTTGTGTTTTGATTTTGACCCAGGTGTCGTCTACATATCTGTACCAGTGGCTGGGTACTCTCCCTTTAAAAGAGCCAAGAGCCTTTCTTTCATTTTTAAATTACATTCATTTTTAAATTACATTCATTTTTAAATTACAGAGACCGTGACATGAGGGATATGGAAGGACTGACGCAGATACAGGCCACGACCGGGAGAGAACGCTTCAACAGGACCACTGAGAAGCACGGACCATCTGCAGGACAGCAGACAAACGACAGTGGGCTGCACCACTGGGCTTCCAAAGGATTGTCACGAGAAGATTTTGAACAGCGAAATCTTAAATAAAATGAAAAGTTTCTACGTTGACGTTGAGGAAGACAACTAAGGTGTACGACGTGCTCTGCCTTCAATCTACAGCCGCGTTGGAATGGAAATCGAGGGATGGAGAGAGCATGCCAAGGTCCAAAGGTGACAGCACAGAGGGAGATCAGCGTTGGAATTACAACTCTGTAAATGGCACAGACACCAGGAGCCATGATCGGGAACTGAGAATGACCATCTAATGCTTTTTCACTTTGCCATGCAAAGTACTTTGACACTCTGGAGAAGACCTTTCCTCTGTATCATTGTTGTAGCCATTTGCATGTGAGAGCTTAGATTGGGGGGAAGATTAAAGATGAACAAAGGGTGGTGGGAGAACAGTGCAGTGAGGATACACAGTGTGAAACTCCTTTAAGTGTAAAATAATGTTGATGTGATGTACAGAATGTTGGGAAAGAAATTCTGGTTTTAATGTGATTCTTGATTTAAGAATCAAAGGGTGGGATTGTATAGGAATTTCTTTCAACTGATGTACTAATCACATTATTTTATTGTATTATGCCTTGGTGCCACTGGATTTTAACATGTCTGACACCCATACTGTAAGAGGGAAGTTGGGGGGGAGCAGACCACTCCACAGGAAGAGTCTTTTGTCTCTTCCAGGACTTTGGGAGGTAGCAAGGGAGTGTAAACCTTAAGGTGTGAAACAGCTGTGTACTGCCTTTTGTTCCTGGAGAAGGTATTTAAACGGAGAGCCATGCTACTCTCGGTGAGACTCTGCTGTCCCTGCCCCGCGGACATGCAAGCCCTCCACAAGCTTGTTTGTATGTCTTTGTGTGTTTGAGTTAAAGAATGTTAGCTACCGCTCACCGCTCATCTGCAGGCTTTATTTAAGTGGAAAAAACTTCCACAACAATAGTCATTTGCCTGCCAGCCAGAGAAAACTCTCTGGCGCAAACATGGCTGCACACTGGTCGAATCGTGCAGACAGCAGTGCAGTGGCAAAAGCCCTCCTGTCAGAAATCATTCCCAGGTGGGGCATCCCAGGGAAAATCACAAGTGATAATGGTACTCACTTTGTGAACCAGGCATTGAAGGAGATCAGCAAGCAACTAGGTTTCAAATTGCAAACACACTGTGCATATCACCCACAATCTGGAGGTGCTGTGGAGAGAATGAACGGCTCCTTAAAATCCAAGCTGGTAAAGTGCTGTGAAGAAACTGGCCTCACATGGCCAAAAGCACTTGCCCCCGTGCTGATGTATGTGAGCACGCGAACCAGACCTCCAGTACACCTCAGCCCTTATGAGGTGTTGTATGGACGACCCGCCAGAGTGGGGGCAGAACCCCCCAAATGGACTGGCATGTCCACAGAGTTGTGCAACAGCGAAATGATTGTGTACTGTCAAAATCTCTCCAGTACTCTCTCGCAGGTACACCGAGCAGTGAAAGCAGCCCTGCCCAGGCCAGCAGAAGGACCCCTGCACCCGTTCACACCAGGGAACTGGGTGCTAGTGAAGGATTTCAGGAGGAGACACTGGAAGGCGAAGCGGTGGCTGGGTCCATTCCAAGTGCTACTGACCACACAAACAGCGGTAAAGGTTGGAGAACGACTGACTTGGATCCACGCCAGCCACTATAAGCTGTTTGGAGGAGAACCACCCAGAACGGATGAGCAACTAGAAAAGACAAACGGGGCAGAATAATCCCCGCACCTCATTCAGGCAGTAGGCAGTCCACCCTCTACCTGCAACAATGCAACAAGCCAGGAAGCAGCTCATCACTGGGGTAGCTCTGATGATGATCTCTAGAGAGATCAGCAGCTGAGCACCATGCCACCATCCAAGGAGGTTCGTGCAACAGAAGGAGCAACCCACGAGCCACGGTGGGTCCTATGTGCTGCACATTCATTCCAAACAACACAGCCTCAGATGACACTGTAACCAGAGCCTTGGAAGGTTTGTGAACACTGCCATCCAAAACGACAGAGGACTCCGGCATCAATAACCCCTTAGATGGGTGGTTAAACAGACAGTTTGGGAAGTATAAGGCCATAGTGATGTCGTTGCTAATGTCCATAGCCACTTTTATTGCCATTCTCACATGCTGCGGTTGTTGTCTGATCCCATGCCTCCGAACCCTATTGAGTAGATTAATCACAGTGGCACTGACAAAAGAAAGCGAGTCTCCCAAATTGCAGCTTCCCCTATTGCAGGCTGAAGATTACATTGATGATAGCAAGGATGATTGTGATGAGTGAAATTATTTTCCTGACACTGTAAGAATGATGCATATTGTGTGCAATATTGCTGATGTAATTAACAGAATGTTAGGAAGAGAAATCCTTGGTACTAGTGATTGAGATGCAATCAAGAGGGTGGGAACTGTTGTGGGATTTCTCTTTAGTGTATTGTCCTTTAATGTATTGTATTGCTTTCATGTTACTTAGTTTAGTATGTGTGGTTCACACCTCATTCACGCTGGGAAACAGACGGTGAGAAACTGGTGAATGTCTCCCATGATGCGGAAGCTCACACAGGAAGGCTTGACCCCAGAGTGGGGGAGATTCACACAGGTGATAGAGAGTCTGTCTGTTTAGAGCCAAGGTGTGAACTGCAACTGTAAAAGCCTTTTGTTCTGTGACTGTGTATAAAAAGGACCTTTCAGTAACCCCTGACTGATGTCCCTCCTCATGCATGAGATAGCTGAAATAAAGGTGTTGTTACAACTCATCCCGTCTGCAGGCTTTGGTAATTAAAATTTCCACAACAATACCTAACCAGCCTGTTAATGGGATCTTTGTCAGCTGATCCAAGGGACCATGCACTGAAGTTTTACATCAAATAAAGTAAACCTGTCATGATCCTGGGCCATGTTGGCCCAGTGTTCTTAGTTTTCGTTTGTTTTGTGTTTTGTTCTTTATTTTTGCCCTGGTTTCTAAGTTGTTCTGTTAAGATGCTCCTTATTTGATTACCCCCTCTGTGCTCCCCTGTGTATCTGTAGACCCTTGTTCCCCTCCTTGTGTTTTATTCCATTTTTCCCCAGCCCGTTATGTCGTGCACTCTCTCCTCCTGTCTGAACCTCTGTACTTCCTGTTTTACTTTGACAGTCTCCCCTCAGTGTTGCGTTTACTCCTGCCATGTCTTGTTATGATTATCAGTGTCACCTGTGTTCCCCGTGTGCTTCCACTTCCCTCGTTAACCCTCTGTGTATTTATGTCTGCTTCTCACTCAGTTCTGGGTCGCATTCTCCCTCATTCATGGCCGTGTGTTTCTCTGTGTCCTAGTGTATTGTTTCCAATCACAATACACCAAATGATATGTGACATCACAACAGAGAGGCGAATCTGGCATTGATATGTGACATCACAACAGAGAGGTGAATCTGGTATTGATATTTGACATCACAGCAGAGACGCGAGTCCGGTATTGATATGTGACATCACAGCAGAGACGCGAGTCTAGTATTCATATGTGACATCACATCAGCGACTCGAATCTGGCATTGATATTTAACATCACAATACAGAGGCTAATCTGGCATTGATATTTGACATCACAATAGAGAGGAGAATCTGGTACTAATATTTGACTTCACAATAGAGTTTCAGTTTTAGTTTCAGTTTCACTTTTATTTCTATAGCACATTTAAAAGACCAAGGTACATCATAGTGCTTCACAGACGAGTCGCATTTCGGGGTTACAACAGTAAAGGAGCAGGAAAATACAATTATCAACAAAAGAAAATACAATTATAAGATGGTGATGTGGCAACAAGCATGAACCCGGGAAAAGTTAAAAACTAAGTTTTTTGGAAGTCAAGATTAAACAGGTGGGTTTTTATACGTGATTTAAAGGATTGGATGGATTCCGACGCACGGACATCAATCGGCAAGCTGTTCCAGAGTTTTGGTGTGGCAAAAGCAAAAGCTCGATCCCCCCTACTCTTCCGTTGAGAGATTGGTTGCATTAAGAGCCCCTGGTTAGAGGATCTGAGTGCTCTCGTGGGGATGTATAGGTCAAGGAGGTCGATTAAGTAGCTGGGTGCCAGGTTATTTAAAATTTTAAAAGTGTATAAAAGGATTTTAAAAACGATACGGTATTTGACGGGGAGCCAATGAAGGTTGGCGAGGATGGGTGTGATATGGTCATGTCTTCTGCTGCCGCTTAAAAGGCGTGCTGCAGCATACTGGACTAGTTGCAGGCGTTGGATGAGTGAAAGTTGGAGGCCTAAATAAAGAGAATTACAGTAGTCCAATCTCGAAGTAACAAGAGCATGAATGAGCTTTTCAAGGTCTTTATGTCGTAAGTAGGGCATTGCTTTAGAAATTTGACATCACAGCTGGTTTTCACCACTGCAGTCACTTGCTTGTCTAATTTGAGAGAACTATCCAGCACTACTCCAAGGTTTCTGACAGTAAACGAAAGATGACTGGCATAGGATCCCAAGGTATCCGTTAGCTGTTTCAATGGGATGTGACTGTCAAAGATGATAATTTCTGTTTTGTTTTCATTAAGTGTGAGAGAGTTGTGCAGTAGCCACTCTCTAATATAACGCAGGCAGGTGAAACAACTGCAATAGCGGGGACTGCAGATCCAAATCCAGAGGAAAATAGATATGGATAACAGTGGAAAGAAATATTATGATTTCTGAAAAGAGAGGGGCGAATCTGGCATTGATATGTGACATCACATCAGAGACGCGAATCTGGCATTGATATTTCAAATCACAGTAGAGAGGCGATTCTAGGATTGATATTTGACATGACAACAGAGAGTTTATTCTCGCATTGATATGTGACATCACAATAGAGAGGCGAATCTGGCATTGACATTTGACTTCACAATAGAGAGGCGAGTCTGGTATTGATATGTGACATCACAATAGAGAGGTGAATCTGGCATTAATATTTGACATCACAGTAGAGTGGCGATTCTGGTATTGATAGTTGACATGACAATAGAGAGGCGAAACTGGTATTGATATTTGACATCACAGCAGAGACGCGAGTCTGGTATTGATATTTGACTTTACAATTGAGAGGCGAATCTCGCATTGATATTTGACTTTACAATTGAGAGGCGAATCTGGCATTGATATTTGACATCACAGCAGAGACGCGAGTCTGGTATTGATATTTGACTTTACAATTGAGAGGCGAATCTCGCATTGATATTTGACATCACAACAGAGAGGCGAATCTCGCATTGATATGTGACATCACAATAGAGAGGCGAATCTGGCATTGATATTTGACTTTACAATTGAGAGGCGAATCTCGCATTGATAGTTGACATCACAACAGAGAGGGGAATCTCGCATTGATATTTGACATCACAACAGCGAGCCGAATCTGGAATTGATAATTGACATCACAACAGAGACGCGAGTCTGGCATTGATATGTGACATCACATCAGAGACGCGAATCTGGTATTGATATGTGACATCACAGCAGAGAGACGAATCTGGTATTGATATGTCACACCACAGAAGAGAGGCGAGTCTGGCATTGATATGTGACATCACATCAGGGACACGAATCTGGCATTGAGATTTGACATCACAGCAGAGATGCGAGTCTTGTATTGATATGTGACATCACAGCAGAGAGAGGAATCTGGCATTGATATGTGACATCACAGCAGAGAAGCGATTCTGGCATTGATATTTGACATCACAACAGAGAGGTGAATCTCGCATCGATATGTGTCTTCACAATAGAGAGGAGAATCTGGCATTGATATTTGACTTCACAATAGAGAGGAAAATCTGGCATTTATATTTGACATCACAGTAGAGAGGCGAATCTGGCATTGATATTTGACATCACATCAGAGACACGAATATGGCATTGATATGTGACATCACAATAGAGAGGCGATTCTGGCATTAATATTTGTTTTCAATATAGAGAGGCTAATCTGGCATTAAAATGTGACATCACAGCAGAGACTCCAATCTGGTATTGTTATGTAACATCACAATAGAGAGGCGAATCTCGCATTGATATTTGACATCACAACAGAGAGGCGAATCTGGCATTGATATGTGACATCACAATAGAGAGGAGAATCTGGTATTGATATTTCACATCACAACAGCGAGCCGAATCTGGCATTGATATTTGACATCACAACAGAGAGGTGAATCTCGCATCGATATGTGTATTCACAATAGAGAGGTGAATCTCGCATCGATATTTGACTTCACAATAGAGAGGACAATCTGGCATTGATATTTGACATCACAGCAGAGACGCGAATATGGCATTGATATGTGACATCACCAGTGGTGGGACTAACGCGTTATTAAGTAACGCGTTACAGTAACTACGTTATTATTGTGGTAACGAGCACGGTAACTAGTTATTATGCCAAAACCAGGAACGCGTTACTCGTTACTGGGATTTAGATAGGCTCGTTACTCGTTACTTCGTGTGGTGGATATCGCGGAGCTTCCACAGATTCAATAACATTAGCAAGTGGTGGAAGCCAGCAGGTGGATGAGGGAAAAGGGAGGCAAGAGGAGAGACCCGAAGCGGCCGCCGGTCCGAGTGTCAGGTGAACTGAACTTCAGGTAAGAAGTTATGACCTGCAGTCTATCTGGGTCAGATATAAACCAAGTTTATGTGCAGTTTATTTTCGTTGTGCTGACATTTTCGTACTGTGTGCTAGCTAGCATGACGGAGTTTCTATACAGCTGGGTGGGTGCTATGTTACTGATGTTGAACTTTATTTTGTTCATACGGTTAATTATTAGAGTTTCCAACCGTCCCCTAAAAAACAGAATCGTCTGGTATTCAGAGAAAATATTACGCGTTTCGTACTGAGGTGAAAAGGAACACAGTTTGTCCCGGACTTCAGCTACAATGAAAAAGACACAAAGCTGGAGCTGCACAGCTGCCTCTTCTTCTCTCATTCTCTCCCGTTTCTACTTCAATCACGAAACTGATCAATGATCAGCTGATCGGCTCTTCTCTCTCGTTTGTTTATCGCCCACTTTGTGCCAGAAAGAGGAAACCAGCAGATGTCGCGCTAAACAACAGCAGCACGTTTAAGCTTGATCAGCTGTTGTTAGAATTTATTTAATATTAATTTCTAGTATCAGCTGATGTTTGCTGGAGCCACAGCTGTAAAGCTGCTGGTCATGATGTCGGTTTGGATATGTGGTGAGAGGGAAACATGAAGATGAAACCAGGAGATGTCCTTACTGAATCATCAGAGCTGAACAGGTGATGGAGAAACAGGTTTACCTTTTAGGTGACATGAATGAGTTGAAGGGAAGTTATGAACTGTATCTGAGAGACAAATAACACCAGGATCCTTTTCTAAGTAGCTGACAGCTGGTAACTGTGCAGGGGCGGGTCTAGCAAAGTGTTGCCAGGGGGCCAGGTAGGGCATTAACAGGGAAAGGGGGGGACAAGGAAATACTTTTCTTTATTATTCTCATTTAAAATGTCTCGCTTTTAAAAAAAATAATTATCTGAGTCTTACAACAAACGATTGATAGATTGATACATATATACCACCAGAACAGTGTACATCACTGTCACAACAGCGTTTGTTTTCATTCAAAGGCTTTATGATTTTTCCTATAATGGTGGGCCGGTCTCTAGTCAAAATGCCCGGGATGATTTTTTTGTCCCAGTCCAGCTCTGTATGCAGCTCATCTGCAGTCTGGTGTTACCTACATCTTCCTATTCAGAAGACAGAATTTCCAAGTTCTCAGTACAATCAAAAGCACCACGACTGCAGTTTTTGTGTTGGATGTAAAAAGCAGGCTAGAATCATGGCGGCGGTCAACGACGGTCCAGGCGTGGGATTTCTCTCGTAGAAATGTGCACATTATTTTTTCCATTCTATTGGTAGGTGGCACAGTGCACCGTGGCAAGTAAGCAAGATAGAAGACTGGCAATCTGGCTGGGTATCCAGTTATGGAAGCAACACATTAACAAGAGAATTCTGAGTAAAACCAAAGTTACTTTCCCTAGTAACTAGTTACTTTGAAAGTAACGAGTAACTTGAAGTAACTGAGTTACTTTTTTAGAGAAGTAACTAGTAATGTAACTAAGTTACTAATTTAAAGTAACTTACCCAACACTGGACATCACAATAGAGAGGCGAATCTCGCATTGATATTTGACATCACAGCAGAGACGCGAGTCTAGTATTCATATGTGGCATCACATCAGCGACGCGAATCTGGCATTGATATTTGACATCACAGTAGAGAGGAGAATATGGTATTGATATTTGACAGCACAATAGAGAGGCGAATCTGGCATTGATATGTGACATCACATCAGAGAGACGAGTCTTGCATTGATATGTGACATCACAATAGAGAGGCGAATCTGGTATTCATATTTGACAATACAATAGAGACGCGAATATGGCATTGATATGTGACATCACAGCAGAGAGACGAATCTTGCATTGATATGTGACATCACTGCAGAGATGCGGATATGGCATTGATATGTGACGTCACAATAGAGAGGCGAATCTGGCATTTATATGTGACATCACAATAGAGAGGCGAATGTGGCATTGATATGTGACATCACAATAGAGAGGCGATTCTGGCATTGATATTTGACATCACAATAGAGAGGCGAATCTGGCATTGATATTTGTTTTCACAATAGAGAGGCGAATCTGGCATTGATATTTGTTTTCACAATAGAGAGGCGATTCTGGCATTGATATTTGACATCACAACAGAGAGGCGAATCTCGCATTGATATGTGACATCACAATAGAGAGGCGAATCTGGCATTGATATTTGACATCACAGCAGAGACGCGAGTCTGGTATTGATATGTGACATCACAGCAGAGACGCGAATCTGGTATTGATATGTGACATCACAATAGAGAGGTGAATCTGGTATTGATATTTGACATCACAAGAGAGAGGCGAATATCGACTTGATATGTGACATCACAGTAAAAAGGCCAATCTGGCATTGATATGTGACATGACAATAGAGATGCGAATCTGGCATTGATATGTGACATCACAACAGAGAGGCGAATCTCCCATTGATAGTTGACATCACAACAGAGAGGGGAATCTCGCATTGATATTTGACATCACAACAGCGAGCCGAATCTGGAATTGATATTTGACATCAGAACAGAGAGGCGAGTCTGGCATTGATATGTGACATCACATCAGAGACGCGAATCTGGTATTGATATGTGACATCACAGCAGAGAGACGAATCTGGTATTGATATGTCACACCACAGAAGAGAGGCGAGTCTGGTATTGATATGTGACATCACAGCACAGACACGAATCTGGTATTGATATGTGACATCACAACAGAGAGGCGAATCTGGCATTAATATTTTAATTCACAATAGAGAGGTGAATCTGGCATTAATATTTTAATTCACAATAGAGAGGTGAATATGGCATTGATATTTAACAAGAAAATAGAGAGGCGAATCTGGCATTTATATTTGACATCACAACAGAGACTCGAGGCTGGTATTGATATGTGACATCACATCAGCTACACGAATCTGGCATTAAGATTTGACATCACAGCAGAGATGCGAGTCTTGTATTGATATGTGACATCACAGCAGAGAAAGGAATCTTGCATTGATATTTGACATCACAACAGAGACGCGAATATGGCATTGATATGTGTCTTCACAATAGAGAGGAGAATCTGGCATTGATATTTGACTTCACAATAGAGAGGACAATCTGGCATTTATATTTGACATCACATCAGAGACGCGAATATGGCATTGATATGTGACATCACAATAGAGAGGCGATTCAGGTATTGATATGTGACATCAATGTAGAGAGGCGAATCTGGCATTGATATTTGTTTTCACAATAGAGAGGCGAATCTTTCATTGATATGTGACATCACAATAGAGAGCTGAATCTGGCATTGATATTTGACATCACAATAGAGAGGCCAATCTGGCATTGATATTTGACATCACATCAGTGAGGCGAAGCTGGAATTGATATTTGACATCACAATAGAGAGGCGAATCTGGAATTGATATTTGACATCACAATAGAGAGACGAGTCAGGCATTGATATTTGACATCACATCAGTGAGGCGAAGCTGGAATTGATATTTGACATCACAATAGAGAGGCCAATCTGGCATTGATATTTGACATCACAATAGAGAGGCCAATCTGGCATTGATATTTGACATCACAGCAGTGAAGAGAAGCTGGAATTGATATTTGACATCACAATAGAAAGGCTAGTCAGGCATTGATATTTGACATCACAACAGAGAGACGAATCGCGCATTGATATGTGACATCACAGCAGAGAGACGAATATTGCATTGATATGTGACATCACAGTAGATAGGCGAATATGGCATTGATATGTGACATCACAATAGAAAGGTGAATCTGGCATTGATGTTTAACATCACAGTAGAGAGGCTGAGCTGGCTTTGACATGTGACATCACAATAGAGAGGCGAATCTGGCATTGATATGTGACATCACAATAGAGAGGTTAATCTGGCATTGATATGTGACATCACAATAGAGAGGTTAATCTGGCATTGATATGTGACATCACAATAGAGAGGTGAATCTGGCATTGATATTTAACATCACAGTAGAGAGGTTCGTCTGACATTGATATGTGACATCACAACAGACAGGTGAATATGGCATTGATATTTAACATCACAGTAGAGAGGTTCGTGTGACATTGATATGTGACATCACAATAGAGAGGTGAATCTGGCATTGATATTTAACATCAATGTAGAGAGGTTCGTCTGACATTGATATTTGACATCACAATAGAGAGGCGAATGTGGCATTGATATTTGACATCACAGCGGAGACGGCGGTTTGGTATTGATATGTGACATCAATGTAGAGAGGTTCGTCTGACATTGATATTTGACCTCACAATAGAGAGGCGATTCTGGCATTGATATTTGTTTTCACAATAGAGAAGCGAATCTGGCATTGATATTTGACATCACAATAGAGAGGCGATCCTGGCATTGATATGTGACATCACAATCGAGAGGCCAATCTGGCATTGATATTTGACATCACAGTAGAGAGGTGAATATGGCATTGATATGTGACATCACAATAGAGAGGCGATTCAGGTATTGATATGTGGCATCACAATAGAGAAGCGAATCTGGAATTGATATTTGTTTTCACAATAGAGAAGCGACTCTGGCATTGATATGTGACATCACAATAGAGAGCTGAATCTGGCATTGATATTTAACATCAAAATAGAGAGGTTCGTCTGACATTGATATGTGACATCACAATAGAGAGGTGAATCTGGCATTGATATTTGACATCACAATAGAGAGGCCAATCTGGCATTGATATTTGACATCACATCAGTGAGGCGAAGCTGGAATTGATATTTGACATCACCATAGAGAGGCGAATCTGGATTTGATATTTGACATCACAATAGAGAGACGAGTCAGGCATTGATATTTGACATCATATCAGTGAGGCGAAGCTGGAATTGATATTTGACATCACAATAGAGAGGCCAATCTGGCATTGATATTTGACATCACAATAGAAAGTCCAATCTGGCATTGATATTTGACATCACAGCAGTGAAGAGAAGCTGGAATTGATATTTGACATCACAATAGAAAGGTTAGTCAGGCATTGATATTTGACATCACAACAGAGAGAGGAATCTCGCATTGATATGTGACATCACAGCAGAGAGACGAATATTGCATTGATATGTGACATCACAGTAGATAGGCGAATATGGCATTGATATGTGACATCACAATAGAGAGGTGAATCTGGCATTGATGTTTAACATCACAGTAGAGAGGCTGGTCTGGCATTGACATGTGACATCACAATAGAGAGGCGAATCTGGCATTGATATGTGACATCACAATAGAGAGGTTAATCTGGCATTGATATGTGACATCACAATAGAGAGGTTAATCTGGCATTGATATGTGACATCACAATAGAGAGGTGAATCTGGCATTGATATTTAACATCACAGTAGAGAGTTTCGTCGGACATTGATATGGGACATCACAATAGAGACGTTCGTTTGACATTGATATTTGACATCACAATAGAGAGGTGAATCTGACATGGATATTTAACATCACAGTAGAAAGGTTCGTCTGACATTGATATATGACATCACAATAGAGAGGTGAATCTGGCATTGATATTTAACATCACAGTAGAGAGTTTCGTCGGACATTGATATGTGACATCATAATAGAGACGTTCGTTTGACATTGATATGTGACATCAGAATAGAGAGGCGAATCTGGCATCGATATTCAACATCAATGTAGAGAGGCTGGTCTGGCATGGATACATGACATCACAATAGAAAGGTGAATCTGGCATTGATATTCAACATCAATGTAGAACGACTGGTCTGGCATTGATATGTGACATCACAATAGAGACGTTCGTTTGACATTGATATGTGACATCACAATAGAGAGGTGAATCTGGCACCGATATTCAACATCAATGTAGAGAGGCTGGTCTGGCATTGATATGTGACATCACAATAGAGAGGTGAATCGGGCATTGATATTTAACATCAATGTAGAGAGGTTGGTCTGGCATTGACATGTGACATGACAATAGAGAGGTGAATCTGGCATAGATATTTAACATGACAGTAGAGAGGCTCGTCTGACATTGATATGTGACACACAATATAGAGGTGGATCTGGCATTGATATTTAACATCAATGTAGAGAGGCTGGTCTGGCATGGATACATGACATCACAATAGAGAGGTGAATCTGGCACCGATATTCAACATCAATGTAGAGAGGCTGGTCTGGCATTGATATTTAACATAACAGTAGAGGGGCTGGTCTGGCATTGATATGTGACATCACAATAGAGAGGTGAATCCGGCATTGATATTTAACATCAATGTAGAGAGGCTGGTCTGGCATTGACATGTGACATGACCATAGAGAGGTGAATCTGGCATCGATATTTAGCATCAATGTAGACAGGCTGGTCTGGCATGGATACATGACATCACAATAGAGAGGTGAATCAGGCATTGATATTCAACATCAATGTAGAGCGACTGGTCTGGCATTGATATGTGACATCACAATAGAGACGTTCGTTTGACATTGATATGTGACATCACAATAGAGAGGTGAATCTGGCACCGATATTCAACATCAATTTAGAGAGGCTGGTCTGGCATTGATATTTAACATAACAGTAGAGAGGCTGGTCTGGCATTGATATGTGACATCACAATAGAAAGGTGAATCGGGCATTGATATTTAACATCAATGTAGAGAGGCTGGTCTGGCATTGACATGTGACATGACAATAGAGAGGTGAATCGGGCATTGATATTTAACATCAATGTAGAGAGGCTCGTCTGACATTGATATGTGACACAGAATATAGAGGTGGATCTGGCATTGATATTTAACATCAATGTAGAGAGGCTGGTCTGGCATTGATATTTAACATCACAGTAGAGAGGTGAATCTGACATTTATATGTGACATCACAATAGAGAGGTAAATATGGCATTGATATTTAACATCAATGAAGAGAGGTTCGTCTGACATTGATATGTGACATCACAATAGAGAGGTGAATATGGCATTGATATTTAACATCACAGTATAGAGGTTCGTCTGACATTGATATGTGACATCATAATAGAGAGGTGAATCTGGCATGGATATTTGACATCACAGTAGAGAGGTGAATATGGCATTGATATGTGACATCACAATAGAGAGGCGAATCTGGCATTAATATGTGACATCACAATAGAGAGGCGATTCAGGTATTGATATGTGACATCACAATAGAGAGGTGAATCTGGCAATGATATTTAACATCACAGTAGAGAGGTTCGTCTGACATTGATATTTGACCTCACAATAGAGACGCGGGTTTGGTATTAATATGTGACATCACATCAGAAATGCGAATCTGACATTGATATTTAACCTCAATGTAGAGAGGATGGTCTGGCATTGATATGTGACATCACAATAGAGATGTGAATCTGGCATTGATATTTAACATCAATGATGAGAGGTTCCTTTGGAATTGATATGTGACATCACAATAGAGAGGTGAATCTGGCATTGATATTTAACATCACAGTAGAGAGGTTCGTCTGACATTGATATTTGACCTCACAATAGAGAGGTGAATCTGCTATTGATATTTAACATCAATGTAGAGAGGCTGGTCTGGCATTGATATGTGACATCACAATAGAGAGGTTCGTCTCACATTGATATTTGGCCTCACAATAGAGAGGCAAATGTGGCATTGATATTTAACATCACAGCAGAGACGACGGTTTGCTATTGATATGTGACATCACAGCAGAGACGCGAATCTGGCATTGATATTTGACATTACAGTAGAGACTCGAGTACGGTATTGATATTTGACATCACAAGAGAGGCGAGTCTGGTACTGATATTTGACTTAACAATAGAGAAGTTAATCTGGCATTGAAATTTGACATCAGAACAGAGAGGCGAATCTGGTATTGATATGTGATATTTAACATGAATGTAGAGAGGCAGGTCCGGCATTGATATGTGACATCACAATAGAGAGGTGAACCTGGCATTGATATGTGACATCACATTAGAGAGGCGAATCTGTTATTGATATTTGACTTCACAATAGAGAGTCGAATCTCACATTGATATTTGACATCACAATAGAGAGTCGAATCTGGCATTGATATGTGGCACCACAATAGAGAGGCGAATCTGGCATTGATATGTGACATCACAGCAGAGACGCGAGTCTGGTATTGATATGTGACATCACAGCAGAGACGCGAGTCTGGTATTGATATGTGACATCACAGCAGAGAGGCGAATCTCACATTGATATGTGACATTACAATGGAGAGGCGAATCTGGCATTGATATTTGACATCACAATAGAGAGGCCAATCTGGTATTTATAATTGACATCACAGCAAGGACATGAGTCTGGTATTGATATGTGACATCACATCAGAGACATGAATCTGGCATTGATTTTTCAAATCACATCAGAGACGCAATCTGGCATTGATATTTGACATCACAACAGAGAGGCGAACCTGGCATTGATATGTGACATCACAACAGAAAGCAGAATCTGGCATTGATATGTGACATCACAATAGAAATGCCAATCTGGTATTGATATGTGACATCACATCAGAGACACGAATTTGGCATTGATATTTGACATCACAACAGAGAGGCGTATCTGGCATTGATATGTAACTTCACAATGGAGAGGTGAATTTGGCATTGATATGTCACATGACAATAGAGAGTCGAATCTGGCATTGACATGTGACATCACAATAGAGAGGTGAATCTGGCATTGATATTTGACATCACAATAGAGAGGCGAATCTGGCATTGATATTTGACATCACAGCAGTGAGGCGAATCTGGCATTGATATTTGACATCACAGCAGTGAGGCTAACCTGGCATTGATATTTGACCTGACAATAGAGAGGCGAAACTGGCATTGATATTTGACATCACATCAGAGACGCGAATCTGGCATTGATATTTGACATCACAGTAGAGAGACGCGAATCTGGCATTGATATTTGACATCACATCGGAGACGCGAATCTGGTATTGATATTTGACATCACAGCAGAGAGACGAATCTGGCATTGATATTTGACATAACAATAGAGAGGCGGATCTGGTATTGATATTTGACATCACATGAGAGACGCGAATCTGGCATTGAAATTTGACATCACAATAGACAGGCGAATCTCGCTTTGATATGTGACATCACAGTAAAGAGGTGAATCTGGTATTGATATTTGATATCACAATAGAGAGGCAAATCTGGCATTGATATGTGACATCAAAACAGAGAGGCGAATCTGGCATTGATATTTGACTTAACAATAGAGAGGTGAATCTGGTATTGATATTTGACTTAACAATAGAGAAGTTAATCTGGCATTGAAATTTGACATCAGAACAGAGAGGCGAATCTGGTATTGATATTTGACATCTCAATTGAGAGGAGAATCTGGTATTGATATTTGAAATGACAATAGAGAGGTGAATCTGGCATTGATATGTGACATAACAATAGAGAGGCGAATCTGGCATTGATATTTGGCATCATCATAGTGAGGAGAATCTGGCATTGATATTTGACATCACAGCAGTGACGCGAATCTGGCATTGGTATTTGAGATCACAATAGAGAGGCGAATCTGGCATTGATATTTGAAATGACAATAGAGAGGTGAATCTGGCATTGATATGTGACATAACAATAGAGAGGCGAATCTGGCATTGATATTTGGCATCATCATAGTGAGGAGAATCTGGCATTGATATTTGACATCACAGCAGTGAGGCGAATCTGGCATTCCATGTTTGTCATCACAGCAGTGAGGCGAATCTGGCATTGATATTTGACATGACAATAGAGAGGCAACACTGGCATTGATATTTGATATCATAATAGACAGGAGAATATGGCATTGATATTTGACATCACAGCAGAGACGAGAGTCCGGTATTGATATTTGACATCACATGAGAGACGCCAATCTGGCATTGATATTTGACATCACAGCAGTGAGGCGAATCTGGCATTGATATTTGAGATCACAATAGAGAGGCGAATCTGGCATTGATATTTGACATCACAGCAGTGAGGCGAATCTGGCATTCCTATTTGACATCACAGCAGTGAGGCGAATCTGGCATTCCTATTTGACATCACAGCAGTGAGGCGAATCTGGCATTGATATTTGACATGACAATAGAGAGGCAAAACTGGCATTGATATTTGACATCATAATAGACAGGAGAATATGGCATTGATATTTGACATCACAATAGAGAAGCGAATCTCGCTTTGATATGTGACATCACAGTAAAGAGGTGAATGTGGCATTGATATTTGAAATCAGAAGAGACAGGCGAATCTCGCTTTGATATGTGACATCACAACAGAGATGCGAATCTGGCATTGATATTTGACATCACAGCAGTGAGGCGAATCTGGCATTGATCTTTTGGCATCATAATAGAGACGAGTATCTGGCATTGATATGTGACATCACAACAAACAGGCAAATCTCGTATTGATATGTGACATCACGATAGAAAGGCGAATCTGGTATTGATAATTGACATCACAGCAGAGATGCGAGTATGATATTGATTTATGACATCACAGCTGAGAGAAGAATCTGGCATTGATTTTTGACAACACAATAGAGGGATGAATCTGGCATTGATATTTGACTTAACAACGGAGAGATTAATCTGGCATTGATATTTGGCATCACAACAGAGAGACGAATATGGCATTGATATTTGACATCACAATAGAGAGGTGAATCTGGTATACATATTTGACATTACAATAGAGAGGTGAATCTGGTATACATATTTGACATTACAATAGAGAGTTGATTCTGGCATTGATATTTAACTTAACAACATAGAGGTGAATTTGACATTGATATTTGACTTCACAATAGAGAGGTGAATCTGGCATTGATATTTGACATCACAACAGAGAGGCGAATATGGCATTGATATTTTACATCACAATAGTGAGTTAAATCTGGCATTGATATTTGACTTAACAATACAGAGGTGAATCTGGCATTGATATTTGACATCACAATAGAGAGGCGAATTTGGCATTGATATTTGACTTACCAATAGAGAGTTGAATCTGGCATTGATGTTTAACATCACAGCAGAGAGGCGAGTCTGACATTGCTATTTGACATCACAATAGAGAGGAGAATCTGGCATTGACATTTGACATCACAGCTGAGAGACAATTCTGGCATTGATATTTGACATCACAATAGAGAGACGAATCTTGCATTCATATTTGACATCACAATAGAGAGGCGAATCTCGCATTGATATTTGACTTAACAATAGAGAGTCGAATCTGGCATTGATTTTTGACTTAACAATTGAGAGGTGAATCTGGCATTGATATTTGACTTAACAATAGAGAGTCCAATCTGGCATTGATTTTTGACTTAACAATAGAGAGGTGAATCTCGCATTAATATTTGACTTAACAAGAGAGAGTTGAATCTGGCATTGATATTTGACTTAACAATAGAGAGGCGAATCTGGCATTGATATGTAACATCACAATAGAGATGTGAATCTTTCATTGATATTTGACATCAAAGTAGAGAGGAGAATCTGGCATTGATATGTGACATCACAATAGAGACGAGAAACTGGCATTGATATGTGACATCACAATAGAGAGGCGAATCTGGCATTGATATTTGACATCACCACAGAGAGGCGAATCTGGCATTGATATGTGACATCAAATCAGAGACGTGAATCTGGCATTGATATGAGACATCACAATAGAGATGTGAATCTTGCATTGATATTTGACATCATAATAGAGAGGCGAATCTGGCACTGATATTTGAAATCACAATAGTGAGGTGAATCTGGTATCTATATTTGACATCACAGCAGAGAGGGGAATCTGGAATTGATATGTGACATCACAATAGAGAGGCAAATTTGGAAGTGATATTTGACATCCACATTGTTATGTTAAATATCAATGCCAGATTCGCCTCTCTGTTGTGATGTCAAATATCAATTCCAGATTCGCCTCTCTTTTGTGAAAACAAATATCAATGCCAGATTCTCCTCTCTATTGTGAAGTAAAATGTCAATGTCAGATTCGCCTCTCTTTTGTGATGTCAAATATCAATGCCAGATTCGCCTCTCTGTTGTGATGTCACATATTAATGCGTGATTCGCCTATCTTTTGTGATGTCACATATCAATACCAGATTCGCCTCTCTATTGTTATGTCACATATCAATGCGTGATTCGCCTCTCTGTTGTGTTGTCAAATATCAATGCCAGATTCGCCTCTCTGTTGTGATGTCACATATCAATGCGTGATTCGCCTCTCTGTTGTGATGTCAAATATCAATGCCAGATTCGCCTCTCTGTTGTGATGTCAAATATAAATGCGTGATTCCCCTCTGTATTGTGATGTTGTCAAAAGAAAATTGTACTTAGCAGTCAGTATAAGCTTTTAATGATATAAGTCTACATATGATAGAATACTGTATGATAACCTTTTGATGACTTTGACTGTTGTCCACTACAAGACCTCTTTCTGTTTTATAAATTCTTTCTCACAGCGATAAAAGCTGAACAAGCAGGAAGAGGAGAGCTGAACACTTTTATCTGCGCTCCCTAACAAGAAGAGGGGCCGCGTCCTTCTGAATCTCACAACACACACACATACACCTGAACCTCTCTTATCTTCACTCCCTACGCACTAACATTCCTCTGCCTATGAATAGACGTATTCACTGTTGTATTACTTTTGTATATAAATAAAGACCAGAGCGGTAACAGAGCGCTGATCACAGGGCCCCCACTCTGATGTGAGCGTTCTGTGACCGCCATTGCAAGTAAAGACTTGCAGTGTGTGTATCTCTTCACTCTTAGACTCTTAGCTGAAGAAGTGTCTTTAGAATAAATCTCTTCAGATGTCAAATATCAATGTGTGATTCGCCTCTCTGTTGTGATGTCACATATCAATGCCAGATTCGCCTCTCCATTGTGATGTCACATATCAATGCCAGATTCGCCTCTCCTTTGTGATGTCACATATCAATGCCAAATTTGCCTCTCCTTTGTGATGTCAAATATCAATGCCAAATTCGCCTCTCCATTGTGATGTCAAATATCAATGCCAGATTCGCCTCTCTACTGTGTTGTTAAATATCAATGCCAGATTCGCCTCTGTTGTGATGTCAGATATCAATGCCAAAATCGCATCTCTATTGTGATGTCACATATCAATGCCAGAATTGCCTCTCTATTGTGATGTCACATATCAATGGGAGATTCGCCTCTCTATTGTGATGTCACATATCAATGCCAGGTTCGCGTTTCTATTGTGTTGTCAAATATCAATGCCAGATTCGCCTCTCTTTTGTAATGTCAAATATCAATGCCAGAATCGCCTCTCTATTGTGATGTCACATATCATTGCCAGAATCACCTCTCTATTGTGATGTCACATATCAATGGGATATACGCCTCTCTATTGTGATGTCACATATCAATGCCATATTCACCTCTCTATTGTTTGAAATGCCTCTAATGATCGGCCCAAAGCAAGAACCAGTTTACCGCGTGTACAAAATAAGGGACTTGGAAGCGCTGGTTAAACAGCTTCCACCCATAACAGAGGGAGGAGCAGCTTGGTTGAGGAAGTTAAGAACCTTAACAGAAGGGGAGGAGCTAGCCACTGGAGACTTCCGGGCGATAGCAGGAAGATGTATGCTAGGCAGAGGATTAGCAGACGTAGAGGAAATTGCTAACACCACAGCCTACCCAATTGACATGCCATATAACAAGGTGGAAGACAAGCTAGCTGACGCAGTCCGTGAGAAATATATGATACCAAATTTAGGGTCCATACCAAAGATTTCCTGGGACCCCAAATACACCCCCAGAGAATTTCTGGAGAGAGCTAAGCAAGCAAGCAAGCAATTTAAGGAACAATGGATGTCACAAACTGGCATACATCCAGGCCAGGAAGGAGAGCACAGAGCGTAGTTTCGCGCAGCTGTGCTGAAGGGGCTTCCGGACAAAATAACAACCGATTTAGAAAAGAACCCAGATTTTACAGTGGCAGACTCTACCCATTGGGAGAGACACGTGGTCCATCGGCTCCAGTTGGAACAGGACGAGGCGAACAAACAACTAGAAGACGCACAGGCGCAACTGTTGAAGTTACAGCTGAATGAAGCCTGTGAGAAGCATAATTCTAAGAAAAAAGAGCGGAAAGAGGCCAACAAAACTATGATGATTGTAAAGCCCAAAGCTGATCCCGTGCCTTACTGGCCAGATCTTGATCCTAACCTTTATGACTCTGCCACTTACAGACCCAGCTCTGATCAAGCTGGGCAAACAAACTTTGAAGCACCGATATGTGGTCTCCCCACAAGTGCCTGTGAATCTGATGGGCAGAGACTTACTCATCAAACTGGGAGCCACTATCATGTGTTCTGATGGATTAACTGTGACTCTGCCAGGAGGAACGCCTCTCCCATGCCTGGAAACAAACTCAAAGAATCAGTACTTGATGCAAGACTGTGAACAACCCATAGCTGACATTTACTGGGGGCGCCTGGTAAAAGAAGGCATTCTGAGACAATACCAATAATGGAAACCCTGGATCATGAGCCTTGCGGTTTATTCCCCGCCTCGCGATCCCTACCACGTCACTCTTTTCTACGATGATTTCTACGATGATGTATACCGGGAAGGTCATCAGGCAAAGGAACTGGGATCAATGGTCAAGCGGGCGCTGGATAACATTTGGTGGCAAAGCACCCAAATTCCAAATGTCTGGTATACACCAAAATGTAAAACGTACCGTATCACTTGTTTTGTCCAACGACGCAGTGATACTAGAACATCAACAAATATCGAGAACACATGGCAGGGAGAGAACGGATCACCCAGACGCAGTGGCGGAACTTTCATAATTGGCTGACACTCTGTGGTCTACTGGACCCACAGATGTCGGCCTAGCCAATTGTTCGCCTGTTCTGTTCCAGCTCAAGTCAGAAACACCAATTTCACGACCACAGTATAAGCACAAACCTGAAGCAGAGGAAGGGATTGCTGGGACGATTGAAGGGCTGCTGAAAGTAGGAGTGCTTGAGCCCTAGCAATCCTTTTGGAACACACCAATTTTGCCGGTGGAGAAACATGGGACAGGGAAGTACCGAATGGCGCATGACCTCAGGGCCATTAACGCCATATTACGTACTGACACTGTGCCCGTACCTAACCCGTACACAGCTCTAACAGCCATTACATGGGACCAAAAGTGGTTCACATGCATTGACCTTGCTAACGCATTCTTCTGTCTCCCCTTACACGACTCACTCAGAGACATTTTCTCATTCACATACAGAGGTCGCCAGTATAGATACACACGTCTGCCACAAGGCTTTGCACTCTCCCCTGGCATTTTCAATCAGGTGCTCAAAGAGGCCCTGTCACGTTGTCAGTTGCCTGAGGGGTGTACACTGATACAGTATGTCAGGGGTGGGCAGGGGTGGCTCCGAGGGCCGGTGTCAGCCATTGGTGTGTGTAGATGCTCTGACCAGCTGGCCAGAAGCATGGGCTACTAAAAGGGAGGATGCTAAAAGTGTGATTAAGTGCTTAATCAATCATTATATTCCCAGGCACGGGTTTCCCAAGCGCATTAGATCAGACAATGGGACCCACTTTAAGAACCAAGACCTGGCGGAGGTGGAGAGGATGTTGGGAGTAAAACACAGGTTTGGGACAGTGTACCATCCTCAATCTCAAGGGAAAGTAGAGAGAATGAACTTAAACTTGAAAAACAAGTTGTCTAAAATTTGTGCACAGACGGGGCTAAATTGGGTTTCAGCCCTGCCAATTGCTCTAATGACTATAAGATGTTCTGTTAACCAATCCACAGGTTTCACACCCTACGAGCTGCAGACGGGAAGGCAGTTCAGAGCACCCTGGACAGCGGTCCCGGCGGAACCGAGTATCAAAAGTAACAGGTCTCATGCAGAATATTGGAATGAATTAAAAGCTCTTGTCTCGAGTTTCACAAAATAGGTTACGCCTGGAGTACACACTGTGGACAGGGCGACCCCTGAGGCAAAACCGGTGTGGCTGAAGGTCATCAAACGCAAGTGGAAAGAGTCCCGCTGGACCGGTCCGTACGAGGTGACTCCCCGGATGGCTACAGCAGTTCAACTGAAAGGAAAAGGCGACACCTGGTTCCACTGGTCGCAGTGTGCACTAGCAGACGAGAGCTTGGTGGAGGAAAACTTGTCTCCACCCAACACAGGTGTCAACGAAATACAGAGGCATAATAAATCCTCTCACCTGTGCAACGGGCCGACCAGCAGTCTACCTGGGAGGCTGAAGAAAGAAGAGGGGTATCGCAGAAAGTCGCCGCGCCAGCGAAAAGGAGTGGTAACAAATCAGTAACTCCAGAAAGGGGAGAAATTTCTAGCCAAAGTGCAAAAGAACACACAACACAATGCAAACACACGAATCAGAGATACGTAATGAGAAAAAACTTATTAAAATGTTCCTTACAACCACATGTTTATTATATGCAATAATATTGATCATGGCTGTGTGTTTTATTGTCTATATTTTGCAGAGCACCCAAGGCCACTTGTCCGAACACGGAGGCCAGTCCAGCACAGCACTTCCTGAGACATTAATTGCCGAAATGGGACCGTTGAGAAGACCAAAGCGCGAGGTGTCAGGTAAAGGGGATGAGTGCCTCAGCACATATAATGGCATAGAACTGGACTACGTTAAAGGGTCCACAAGCTCATTCACGTTTGACTTGTGTGAGGTCATTGAGTGTAAAGGGGCTAGTAGCAGCTGGAGGGGATATGATGTGTGGGTCTGTAATCACCCAATGATATGCACCAGGAGAGGGAGCCCTTATTCCAGTCCAGGGATCCATCGTTCAGGGGGAGTATATACAGCAGGGCAATGGTGTTCCTGGGATAACGTGGTAAGTTGGACAGGAGTAGGGTGGCAGCCTGAAGGGTTTAGCCAAGTTAAGTGGGAAGGATTTCGAAGAAGTGTTGCGGCAGGCCATATCCACAATAGGGAAGACCATCGAAGCTGCTGAGACAGCTGAGATAAACCCTGAAAATGATACTGCTGACCAGACTTGCCCTGTGGTAGGATCCACACAACTTGGAGCCTCACCTTCAGTCTTAACTGAACTGCCTCACCCTCCTGAACCCATTCAGGGCACATTCCAACGCCCCATGAGACCAAACTTGACACCTCAAATATTGAGCCCAACTGACCTCAACCCACCAGAGGTTCAGAAAATAGTAGTTGAGCATGTTGTCAAGAGTGTTGAGAAGACATCACATGCTCACTCTACATTAAGACTCAGAGCTTTCTCTGGCAAGATGCCCAGACCTTACAGCGAATCTGACTATGAAACATGGCGTTCTCATGTTGACTTGTTGATGGAAGATGCTTCTTTGTCTGAGTTGGAAAAAACTCGTAAGATACTTGAAAGTCTCCTTGCTCCCGCTTCTGATGTCATCCGCCCTCTTGGGCCAGAAGCCACTCCTGCAGACTATCTTAAACTTCTGGATTCAGCTTTTAGCACCGTCGAAGATGGTGAGGAACTGTTTGTACGCTTCATGAACACCCTCCAAGATAACGGTGAAAAGCCCTCTGCTTATCTGCTTCGTTTGCAGGTGGCAGTCAATCACACTGACAGGGGATTTCTTTAAATCACCTTGCCGTTCTTCAGCTAAGACATCTGAGTTAGAAAACACAAACACTGCAGTTCTTTCACTTGCGAGGACGGTCACAGAGCGCTCGCACAAGAGACACTCATGGACTCGCGCTTTGTCACCGTCTGCGTTCTTTATTTATACAAGATTGTTCTGTGTGTGTGTGTGTGTTACAAAGATAACAACGTCACTCAGAGCAGCGGGTTTTTCCCTTTTCTACATCTGTGTGTTCTTGTAAAAAGAGCTGAGGTTTCACTTCTCTACATCTACAGTGGCTTGCAAAAGTATTTGGCCCCCTTGAACTTTTCCACATTTTGTCACATTACAGCCACAAACATGAATCAATTTTATTGGAATTCCACGTGAAAGACCAATACAAAGTGGTGTACACGTGAGAAGTGGAACGAAAATCATACATGATTCCAAACATTTTTTACAAATAAATAACTGCAAAGTGGGGTGTGCGTAATTATTCAGCCCCTTGAGTCAATACTTTGTAGAACCACCTTTTGCTGCAATTACAGCTGCCAGTCTTTTAGGGTATGTCTCTACCAGCTCTGCACATCTACAGACTGAAATCCTTGCCCATTCTTCTTTGCAAAACAGCTCCAGCTCAGTCAGATTAGATGGACAGCGTTTGTGAACAGCAGTTTTCAGATCTTGCCACAGATTCTCGATTGGATTTAGACACCAGACAGGTCAGGGATAAAGTTATTGAGAAATTTAAAGCAGGCTTGGACTACAAAAAGATTTCCCAAGCCTTGAACATCCCACGGAGCACTGTTCAAGCCATCATTCAGAAATGGAAGGAGTATGGCACAACTGTAAACCTACCAAGACAAGGCCGTCCACCTAAACTCACAGGCTGAACAAGGAGAGCGCTGATCAGAAATGCAGCCAACAGGCCCATGGTGACTCTGGACGAGCTGCAGAGATCTACAGCTCAGATGGGGGAATCTGTCCATAGGACAACTATTAGTCGTGCACTGCACAAAGTTGGCCTTTATGGAAGAGTGGCAAGAAGAAAGCCATTGTTAACAGAAAACCATAAGAAGTCCCGTTTGCAGTTTGCCACAAGCCATGTGGGGGACACAGCAAACATGTGGAAGAAGGTGCTCTGGTCAGATGAGACCAAAATGCAAAACGCTATGTGTGGCGGTAAACTAACACTGCACATCACTCTGAACACACCATCCCCACTGTCAAATATGGTGGTGGCAGCATCATGCTCTGGGGGTGCTTCTCTTCAGCAGGGACAGGGAAGCTGGTCAGAGCTGATGGGAAGATGGATGGAGCCAAATACAGGGCAATCTTGGAAGAAAACCTCTTGGAGTCTGCAAAAGACTTGAGACTGGGGCGGAGGTTCACCTTCCAGCAGGACAACGACCCTAAACATAAAGCCAGGGCAACAATGGAATGGTTTAAAACAAAACATATCCATGTGTTAGAATGGCCTAGTCAAAGTCCAGATCTAAATCCAATCCAGAATCTGTGGCAAGATCTGAAAACTGCTGTTCACAAACGCTGTCCATCTAATCTGACTGAGCTGGAGCTGTTTTGCAAAGAAGAATGGGCAAGGATTTCAGTCTGTAGATGTGCAAAGCTGGTAGAGACATACCCTAAAAGACTGGCAGCTGTAATTGCAGCAAAAGGTGGTTCTACAAAGTATTGACTCAAGGGGCTGAATAATTACGCACACCCCACTTTGCAGTTATTTATTTGTAAAAAATGTTTGGAATCATGTATGATTTTCGTTCCACTTCTCACGTGTACACCACTTTGTATTGGTCTTTCACGTGGAATTCCAATAACATTGATTCATGTTTGCGGCTGTAATGTGACAAAATGTGGAAAAGTTCAAGGGGGCCGAATACTTTTGCAAGCCACTGTAAATGTTCTCTGAAAACAGGAAGCGGTTATTTGCTGAATGGGTTCATCACACAAGTTACTAGGTGAAAAGTCATGTAGACATATGGTTTGCTTAGTGATACATAAAAGAATACATTTCATGGAGCTGATAACACTATATAAAAACAATTTTCCTTTGACATTCCCTGCTGTTTATCAGAACAATGAAATGTATCAATAAGTAACTACTTGTCTTTCACATTTTCAGTTACTACATCATTATTTGCACTTCATCTTCATCTAACAAATAGGAAAAGAAGTCTTCATGATCTTCATTGATTTCAGTACATCTGCGTATGCTGTGAATGATTAACTTATCATTTGTGAAATTACAGCTTTTAAACAAGGAATAACTCAAATAAAGAAAACAAAATTAAACCAGGAAAACTCCAACGCCAATCAACCGTCTCTATAGCATCTGAAGTCATGTTTAAAGAATGTACATTATCTGGTATTTAGGTGCAGCATGTGGTGTTGAATAAGACGCACAATCCTCCTTTCTCAGCCAGGATCATGTGCAGTGCTACACGATGTTGCATTACAGCAATTCTGAGAGCGTCTATTTCTTGGTTTTGTCCCTCGTTGACCTTTCAGGATGCTTTGAGAAACAAGCCGAATCTATAGTCCAGTATCTCACTTCTGAGAGGACGTTTTTCCAACTCCTGCCCACAGGAAGAGTGAGTTGAGTCATGTGGTCTGGCTGTTGAAGTTGAGCGTTTCTTCCTGGATGAGGATGAGGATGTTGTTGTTGTTGTTGTGCACTTTACAAAAGTCATTCTGAAGGTGTGATCGGAGATCAGAATTAGTGCACATGTTCCAGGGTGTTTCCCATAAATGGTTGTGTTTAATATGCTCGACATGTGCGAGCAGACGTAACAGTCTTTCTCTGTGATTGTCCATCTTCTCTGTCTGCCTCGTGGCTCAGCTGCTGTTGGCATCAGCTGGGGTCCTGTAAGGGTGAGCTTTGTAGTCAAGGTAACCAGGAGGGTTCCCCTTCACACCTACACCTGGCTGCCTAAAGTTGAGCGGATAGAGATTGGAGTGTGGGCTTACCCGACGGGGGCCCAAGAATGCACTTACCACCCTCACCCCCGAAACAACCAAGCGTAGGCGCTTCCTCCTTGGTGTCGGGGCTTCCCGGGACCTCAGCCTTTTTGCATTGGCTCTGATGTATCCAGGAGGGTCTCTCTGCAGTTTTACAGGCTGTGGGTGTTGTCAATAACACTTTGTATTGGCCCTCCAAATGGGGTAAACTCCAATTTTTCCTCTGGAGCACCCCTTTCGCCTGGTTTCAACCTGCAAGAGACTGGAGAAGAGTCTTACGGCAGTTTATTGTTCAAAACAATATCCTTATTTTCTAGTAGTTTTGCCATCCATTCTGCCAGAGTTGTTTCTCTGACAGAATTGTCTAAAGGTTCACTTTTTGCAACTGAGATTGCATCTGCGTTCTGTGAAGGGACTTGCAAGGTTTTCCTTCACAAGTCATCAGATCATTTTCTAGTTGTGCTCCACACTTTAACCATTTCTTCTGTTCTGTAGTTGGTGTGGCTTTTTGTTCATCTTTAAGTACATCAAGTGGTATTTGCATAGAGGACGCAGACATTAATGTGTCTACAGTTTGCTGTGCGGCTAACTTAGCTGCTTGATCTGCAAAGTTATTGCGTTTAGATATTTCTGATTTATCTTTCTGATGTGCAGCAAAGTGATGTACTGCTAAAAAAAACATATTGACTGTCAGTATATATATTTATGTCTTGGCCTGCGTGCAATTTACATGCACGTATGACTGCTGTGAGTTCTGCACTCTGAGCAGAGTGGGAGGATGTTAGCGGTTTCGCTTCTAAAACTCTGTTTGCTGTAGTTACTGCATAGCCGACGCAGTTTCATCCTAGGCTATTTTTAGACGCTGAGCCGTCTACAAAAATGTCGGTGAAACCAGCTTGTGGGTACTGTGAATGTCAACACGTGGCTTTGTCTCCTCATCTAATTTTTTCATACAGCAGTGTGGATGACCTTCTTCGGGTGAGGCCAAAAGTGTGCTCGGGTTCAACTGACCGCACTTCTCAATTCTAATGTGTGATTGTGACAATAAGATTCCAACATATGAGAGCTGTCTTGCATGTATCAGGTAAGAGAAATTGGCTTAGATTAAAATTGAAGTCACCGCGTGTGGTACTCTAATAATCAAAGTGTGCTCTAAAACAATGTCAGGCAATGCTAAACTATATTCATTTGTAATACTAGTTTCAAGTTACTGAATGCTTCTTCTGTTTCATTTCTTTGTAGATGCAACACTACATTTTTACTTAAGGCATTTTAGGCAATTCCTATTTTTCAAAGAATTCATACATCTCACACATCTTACATATTTCAAACTTTTAAGCTAGGATTAAAAACTTTGCATTACTTACAGCTCATAGCTCACAGCTCTAAAACTAGACATTAGTAAATCATATGCCTAATCATTATGTGTCATTGTGATCCACAAGTATGATCACAAATTTGTTTTTCAAACCAACAAAACAAACAAACAAAAACAAAAATCAAATTGCCGATGGCGTGAACGCTTTACGCACATGAGTCAGGACACAAAAAGAAAAAAAGAAAAAGCTGCTCTCAGAAACAAAGCAGAAGTGTGAGGAAAAAAACTGAGCTCACAGACAGCTGCATGTGTGAGCTTTAATATGCAGCTTCTGCTCTAAAAGACAAATAACAATAAAAAATGTGTAACTTGCTCATCAGCTTGGTAGTGCCCACATATTTAATTCAGCTTCTCAAACCTGTAGCTTTAGCTGTTGTATACAGGGTTTGGCTTAGTAGTTGTTAGTATAGGTGTGCTCTGTATCTCAACAATTTCTCATCTAGGATGACAGGTTATCAATCAGGTCAAGTGTCTCTATGCACCTGATTACTTTAGGTATTTTCCTTATTTTCTTCATTTCATATATCATTGTACTGAGTTTGAGCAAACCTTAAGCTTGAATCAGACTACTTTTAACAATTATCCACCTCACATCATAACTGACTGAGGTGCCTCTTCTTATTAATAGTATGTCATTATTAATGTTATTATTGTTTTTTTTATAACAGCAGTAGCATATTACAATATTTTATTAGTACATTACAATATTTTATCAGTATATTACAATATACCAATATACTACTAATATACAATAGTTTATTATTTTATATTTTATTATGTATCCATCAGGGGCTGGGGGTGATCTGCAGCTTCACCCCCTCCCAAGCTGGAGACATTTACCTTTTCACACACTTTCCTTGGCTGAACAATGACACAGCCTTAATATACCTTATGCATCTCTCTATTTTATTTAATATTTTTCGTGTGAATTATCTGTTTTCATTCATGCTATTCATTCTGGGCATGGTTGTCTATCCAATTTTGTTTCATTTGTTAATACCAATCTACAGGTTGTTTTCCTTCCTATTATTAGTTTGAATACAGTAGAGATAAGCTCTAATTTAATTTAACCTTTTTTTTTATTCCACTTCATTCCTCTTGTATTTATATGTATTCAGTTGGGTCTGTATCCAGCCCTTTTTTAAACTTTGATCTCTAATCTTTTACTTGATGATGGATTATTGTGTTCTTCCTAGTCTGAACTGCTTCTTTGTTTCTTACAGTCACGTACAAAATGTGTCTCTTTTTCACACCTCCAGCATGCAGTCTTAAAGCCACTTTTTGGTGTGTGTATAGGCCTACCTATACCTCTTGCTGTTCCACTATGCATTCCTCTGTCTTTCTTTTGGACTAGTCCTAATCTGGTTTGTTGTTTTTCTAACATTTCTCATCAGGTGTTAATTTTGCTTGTTTATTCTCCATTCTCAAGGATTTTGCTGGGCCGTCACTGGCACGCTTGACTTCAGGGTGGTGGATGACACGCCCTTCTACTCCGCGCACCGAGCGGTGTCAGTTTTATGAGGCGGAACTCAACCTTTCCCTTTTGTCGCCAGTACGTGAGCCTAAGCAAAGAAAACAATAAAAAAAAGAAAAAACAATGGAAGTAGTTCAGCAGCGTATTGTGCTGTAAAATCAACTTACTTCCAGAACACATATACATACACACAGATAGACATTTGCGCGCTAATTTGTCACGAAGTATTTCACGGTCACTTCTAAAACCACTCTAAACACATTTCCTTGTGGTGAACTTAAACCTTATTTGTCACGAGGTATTTGACGGCTACCTCTAGAACCAATCTAAACTTAGTTCCTTCCGGCGAACTCAACCTATTTCATGTGTTTCACGAAGTAATTGCGGCTACTTCTAACCTATTGTACGCGTATCACGAAGTAATTCCGGCTACAACAAACCTATTTTGCGCATTTCACGAAGTAATTCCGGCTACAACAAACCTATTTTGCGCATTTCACGAAGTAATTCCGGCTACAACAAACCTATTTTGCTCATTCTTCTAAACCAACAGTGTTTTCTCACCCTCAGTCGTCTTTTGCTGGTTGTCAGGTCATCTGGCTGGATCCCAACGTCGTGGACCAGAACTATTACACCAGCCTGGACCCGAATTTTTCTTACGTCCCAGGTCTTTCACCTCTACCTGGAGAGGGCTGTCGACAGACTTCGGTGCTGGCTTTTCACGGCGTCAGATTACAGCAGTCAGACCTTGCATTGGAGTCACAGAAACATGTCTGTTGTTTCCATCTCTAGGACCAATTTAAATGACAGGGGATTTCTTTAAATCACCTTGCCGTTCTTCAGCTAAGACATCTGAGTTAGAAAACACAAACACTGCAGTTCTTTCACTCGCGAGGACGGTCACAGAGCGCTCGCACAGGAGACACTCATGGACTCGCGCTTTGTCACCGTCTGCATTCTTTATGCATACAAGATTGTTCTGTGTGTGTGTGTGTGTTACAAAGATAACAACGTCACTCAGAGCAGCGGGTTTTTCCCTTTTCTACATCTGTGTGTTCTTGTAAAAAGAGCTGAGGTTTCACTTCTCTACATCTAAATGTTCTCTGAATACAGGAAGCGGTTATTTGCTGAATGGGTTCATCACACAAGTTACTAGGTGAAAAGTCATGTAGACATATGGTTTGCTTAGTGATACATAAAAGAATACATTTCATGTAGCTGATAACACTATATAAAAACAATTTTCCTTTGACACACACCGTGCGCAGAGGTGGGCTTGAACCACATGAAGTAAATAAGCAGCTTCTTAAACAGTTTTACAGAGGCTGCTGGGATGATAACTTGCTAATGGAGTTGCAGTTGGAGCTAAAGCATAAGGAGCCACCCACGTATGCAGAGCTATTGCTTCTCCTGCGTACTGCAGAAAACTGCCAAGAAGTTAAAAGCACACGAATGAAGAAACACTTTAGCGCCACAAAACCAAAAGCAGTGTCTCATGAACAGATGGTCACTGAAACAAATGCAGATGTTTATCCATCAGAGTCAGATAGTCTAGAAGAACTCAAAAAACAAGTTGCCGATCTAAAAAGCCAATTAGCTGCCGTCGTGAAGCCAAAGAAACAAGCAACACTGAAGACAGTTCGAACAAGGAAACCTGAAAATAAAAAACCTGACCATGCCAAACCTGAAAACTCACCTCCACCCAGCCGCCCCAGTACTAGGCCCAAGCCCTGGTATTGCTTCTGCTGTGGAGAAGATGGACATATAGTAGCCACTTGTGAGTCAGAGCCCAATCCTGCCCTTGTAGTTGCAAAACGAAAGGAACTAAGAGTGAGAAGGCAGATATGGGACAGGCAGAATGACCAGCTTTCTTTAAACTAAATTCTGCCTCCGTTGCGGGACAAATGGAGGCTGATGCTTTGTTAACCCGTCCCACCCAGGTTAAACAAAAAGCTTCACCTAAAAAGTGTGCCAGCCTAAAGTCACACACAAGAACAGATTCCTTTGACCTTCCTAAAGGTCTAATTGGTACAAAGAGTACTGCACAAGTGAAAGTTAATGGTCACACAGTGAGTTGTTTGCTAGATACTGGTTCCCAGGTGACTACAGTCCCCGAGTCCTACTATCGTCTGCATTTGTCCTCTCATGAGATTGGCACCCTCAACTTTTAGAAGTTGAGGGTGCCAACGGTCAGTCTGTGCCTTATTTGGCTACATTGAACTGCATGTCACTTTCCCAAAAGACTTCCTTGGCATTGAAGCTGAAGTGCCGACACTTGCTTTAGATGTCCCCGATGTGCGCACAGCTTCTCGGTCCTTAGTGCTAATTGGGACAAACACATTAGATATACTTTATGAGCTGTACTCTGACGCATGCCATGAACTGCAGCTGAACCTGCCATATGGCTACAGGGCAGTTCTAAAAGTTCTTGAATCACGACACAAACAGTCCAAAGACAGTAGTCTTGGTTTAGTGACGATGCACAACAAAGAGCCACAGTTGATTCCAGCAGGCCAAACTCTTGTTCTAGATGGTGATGTAGCTGTGTCAGCCGGTTACGGTGAAAAGTCCGTCTTGTTAGAGTATCCATGAATGTCAGCCTTACCTGGTGACATCCTTGTGAAACCTTGTCTCATAGACCTACCTGAACGAGCACCTTACCTTATTCCAGTTATACTTACCAATGAATCCGAACATGGTGTGACAATCCCTCTAAATTGTGTCATCGGAGAAGTCAGTGCATATCAAAGAGTTCTATCTCACGAACACTCAGTGAGAACTCCATATGCCCGAAGTGTTTGCACAAAATGATCTCGACTTTGGAAAAACGGATCAAGTGAAACATGCAATCAGATTGTCAGATGAAACACCGTTCAAGCGTAGAGCACGTCCCATACATCCGAACGACCTGGAAGCAGTCCGTAAGCACCTCAAAGAACTGCAAGAAACTGGCATGATCAGGGAATCTACCTCCCCTTTCTCTTCACCCATTGTAGTCGTGCGGAAGAAAAATGGTGAAGTCCGCCTCTGTATCGACTACAGAAAGCTTAACGCACAGACTATAAAAGATGCTTACGCTCTCCCCAATTTGGAGGAAACGTTTTCCACCTTGATCAGGTCGCAATGGTTCTCTGTCCAGGATTTAAAATCGGGGTATTACCAAATTGAGATGGAGGAGCTGGACAAACCCAAGACGGCGTTCGTGTGTCCCATCGGCTTTTGGGAATTTAATAGAATGCCCCAAGGCATTACAAACGCCCCCAGCACATTCCAACGGCTCATGGAAAAATGTATGGGCAACATGAACCTGCGTGAAGTGATCGTGTTTCTTTTTTTTTTTTTTTTTTTTTTTTAAACCTGTCCCGTTTGGTTCTTTTGCCATCAGAATTATTGTCTAAAGGCGAAGAAAGATGCCCAACGGATTTACTTTACCAAATGGACCATCCCAGCCTTGCCGTAATGGTCCATTTGATTGACCTTTTATTGTTTATTTTATTTTATTTTATGTTTTTTTACTTGCTAGATACGGGACAGGGGAAAAGAAAAGGGAGAAAGAAAGAGGGGGAAAAAAAAACAGCGGAGAAGAGGGACGGGGATAAAGGGCAAAAAACAAAAACCAACAAAATAAGCAGACAAAAAATACATATATCGATCACCTGGATCACCTGTTGAGAAAGAAAAAAGAAAACAAGCAGAAGAAAACGAGAGTAATAGAATAAACAACATCACAATGATATATGGGAATATAACACTAAATACCTAATATTAAACATTATTGTGCAGCACGTAAGATCGATAGCGCACAGTGTGCTTTGAGGTAGGAGCCAAAAAGGGTGTAGTTTGTGTGTGTGATCACCTGTGTGTACACCTGTGAGCATGAGCGCGCTTGTATTTAAAAGGTTCCTTAATATAATGATCTGCTAGAGGGTGTGGGGGGCCACAGTCCCATCCTCCAGGGCATGAAGCAGGTATGGAGGAGATCAAAACTCCAGACATCCAGAGGCCCCCAGAACACAAGAGACCAAGGAAGACCAACAGAGGGGCAGCCGCGCCACTGTCCCAGAAAGAGCTGAGGAGAGTCCCAGATGAGGGATCACTCAGCAGCCGCGGAGTAGAAGCCAGGGGGGGGTTGCAGTGACGTGCCCGTGAGCTCCGCCGGCAGCCAGCTGTGCCTGAGTGACCGAGCCCCAGGCCGAGAGGCCGAGGGCACCCCACCCCCGAAGTGGCCCGAGCGAGCCCCAGGTTCCAGGCCCCGATAAGCAGCCACCAAGAAGTGAGCCGGTGTGTACCCGGACGCCCACCCCCGGACACAAAGAACCACCAACGCATCGATGTCTGAGGGCGTCTGCCACCGGCAGGGGAAGTGGTGGGGGGAGATAGGCCTCCAAACTTTGGAGGGCCTGAGATGTCCCCAGAGAGGTGGCGTCTGATACTCAACCTGACATATAGACACAGACATACAGGCACACTCAAATACAAACATCCATTCCCACCCTCATGCTCTCATAGGCAATTACTCCACACTCAACCAACGTGGAGACAAACATAAAGAGACGCTGTACACACAATCACACTCCCCAAGCGTACTCTAAGAACCGGGTCTAGGTACCCTTGCCCCTGGAGGGGGAAACTGCACCCAGACCCAGGTGGTGTTACCCTTTTCCCTGCAGTGGGGAGAAGCAGACTGCCCCGACTCCGCAGCAGCAGGGAGGCCCCACACACCAGACCCCAGTCGGACGGCCAACTCCTCCTCCTAGCCCCCCCGCTCCAGCAGGCCGCAGAGACCGGGGGTGTGAGAAGACTCCAAACCTCCCTCTACCCGCTCATATGTAGTGTTGATGTATATGTGTTCTAAGGTGCAATTAAAACCCAGGAGGGCATGGAGCTACCTGCCAGAGAGCAGCAGGTAAGCGCATAGCCCCTCCTGATAGCCCTCAATGTCTACGTGTATTTAAAATTGAGAGGTGGGCAACGACGCCAGGGGTGAGGTGTACACCCTGATGGTAATTTGGAGTCCGTGTTGTGAGCCCACCCCCAAGATCCTATATGTATGTGTTATGAGAGTGTGAGTAATGTGAATGTCTAAGTTGTGAGATAAAATTGAGGCAGAGGCAGCCAGAAGGGGACAGAGGGGGGGGATGCCTCCTCTGCACCCTGGTGACACACCCCTACCCCAAGGCCCTGCATGTGTGGGTGATTGTGGTGGAGCGGGATGAGGGAGGCAGCTGGAGATGGGGAGGGAAGAAAGGGAGGGGCAAGTGACCCCTCCCTGGGGCCAGCTCCCCCGCTGACCCCAGTAGGCACCCCCATGCTCTGCAACCCGCCAGGGAAAGGGGGCCCAGGCCCATCCAGACCGGGGCCCAGTGCAGCAGCGCCGCCCGGCCCCACAGAGCCCGGGACAGCCCACCCGACCCCACTACAGAGAAAACTGCACCCACCCCATCATCCACTCATCTTCCAGACTACACAAGACAATAGACGCCCAGGCTGAGATCTTCCTCCACCTCTCCTATATCTCCCCCTCCTGCAGAGAGAATTCCTGAGGAGAGGAAAGCTCCTGCAAGATGTGACAACCTCCCCCACCAGTTGAAGAGTCCCCCAGGTGGCTCGATGCACTGGTGGCGCCCTGCGCCAGGACTGGGCCCCCTTATACCCACCCGCCCACAACCCCAGCAACACACCAACCAGGACCCGAGCCCCCGAGGCCCGGCCAGGGCCCCAGCCCAGAGACGGAGCGCCCCCAGAACCTCACGCCCGTCCCGGACCCACCCAGGGGCAGCCAGGCTACCAGGTCAGTAACCCACGTCCGTCAGCACAGACCCTCCCCTAGCCCCGCTGCACGCAGCCACGAGGAAACCGTCACCTAAGAGCCAACAGAGCCCTTAATTGGCCATGACCACTACCCCGGGTTGAGCCCCCCAAGGAAGATGCTCCTGGGGAACCCCCCGACGCCCTAAGCCTGTCCCTACCCCCACACCAATCACAACAGTGATGGTGGGACCAAACTATGACCCCCCACCCCCACTAGGTGATGGAGCTGATGAAAGGAGCCCAGAGCAATTGATCTGATGTGGTGGCAGAGGCTGTATCAAGACTAATGTAATCTAATAGATAATTTCTATACTGGTTAGAATTAAGATTAATTTTATTTTTCCAGTTCATGAGGACTGTTTTCTTGGCTATGCATAGGGCAGTGAAAACCATGTGGGCTATATTCTTTTCTGAAGTGACATTATCTAAGCTGCCCAACAAACACACTAAAGGAGAATTTGGAATTTTACATTTCAGACACTTCGATAAGTCTTCACATAACTCACGCCAAAACTTCTGAACTGGTGGACAGAACCAAAGAGCGTGGATATAATTGTCCGGTGAATTGGTTTGGCAGTGTGAGGAGTTGCTGGTAGACGTAAAGCCCATCTTGAACATCCGATGACCTGTATAGTGCACTCTATGTAGTATTTTGTATTGAATTAATTGAAGACTGGGATTTCTAATTAGATGAAAGGTTTTTAAGCAAATCTGAGACCAGAAGTTTTGGTCTAAGTTAACTGATAAATCCGCTTCCCATTTTGCAATAGGAAGTGATATTGATTCATCTATTTTAGAAAGCATTCTGTATATTTTGGATAGTAATTTGGGGGTTTTAAGAGTAAGAAATTGAACCACACTTGGTGGTGTTTGTAGTTCAACTTGACCCGGTTTAAATTTCTTTTTTACTATGGATTTAATTTGTTGATATTCTAAAAATCTTTTCTTGTTGATCCCATATTGTGTAACTAGTCTGTCAAATGAAATAAATTCTGTTCCTTCTAGTATATGTTCTAAATATTTGATTCCTTTACCACTCCAATCTGAAAAGTTTATCATATTATTGTTTTGTAATATGTCAGGGTTGTTCCAGATAGGTGTACGTTTGCATGGGATTATTGAAGACTCTGTCAACTTCAGAAACTCCCACCATGCTGTCAGAGAGGAGCTAATGTTGACGCTTTTGAAGCATTCATGTCGTTGAATGTTTGAGCTGATAAATGGTAGATCTGAAATCTCTAGATTATTGCAAAGTGCTTGTTCTACATCTAGCCAAGGTTCATCTAAGAGGGTATGTTTTAGCCATCCTGAGATAAATTGGAGCCTGTTGGCTAAGAAGTAGTGCTGAAAGTTAGGTAGTTCTAATCCTCCTTTATCCTTGGTCTTTTGTAGTGTTTTTAAGCTTATACTTGGGGGCTTATTTTTCCAAAGGAATTTGGACATATATGAATCTAGAGATCTGAACCAATCTTGTGGCGGTTTAGTTGGGATCATTGAGAATAAATAATTTATTTTTGGTAAGACCATCATTTTTATAGCGGCAACCCTTCCCATGAGTGATATGGGTAGACATTTCCACCTAGCCAGATCGCCTTCTACTTTCTTTAAAAGTGGGATATAGTTTAATTTAGTTAGATCTGCAAGCTTGGGAGAAACATTAATACCTGAATATTTTATATTTCCCGATTGCAGTGGAGTAGAAGAGGAATTATGGAAGGAGCAATTAATCGGAAGGACTGTAGATTTTGACCAGTTAATTGAGTAATCTGATATTCTTGCAAAAGAATTTATCAATTCAATCACCACAGAGATATTGGTTTTTGAATTTTGGAGAAAGAGTAGCACATCATCCGCATAAAGGCTGATATTATGTTCCACGTTCTTGCATTTTATGCCCTTAATTACTGAATTCTGTCTAATTGCTGCTGCTAGTGGTTCAATAAAAATTGCAAACAGTGAAGGGGAGAGTGGGCATCCCTGCCTGGTGCCCCTCAGGAGACAGAAGCTGGAGGATGTCTGGTCATTTGTTCTGACACAAGCTGTTGGGGAATTATATAATATTTTTAACCAGCTGATGAAAGAAGATCCAAAACCAAATTTGTGTAAAGTTGCAAATAGAAGTTTCCAGTTAACTCTGTCAAACGCTTTTTCTGCATCTAAAGAAAATATTGTAGTTTCAAGGTTTTTACTGTATGAGTAGTCTATCAAATTAAGTAATCTACGTGTATTTGTTGATGAGTGCCTACCTTTTATGAAACCAGTTTGGTCAGGATGAATTAAGAGGGGGGTTATTTTCTCTAGTCTCTTCGAGAGAGCTTTGCAGATTATTTTAAGGTCTACATTTATAAGGGATATTGGACGATAGCTTGAGGGATATACAGGGTCTTTGCCTGGTTTTAGCAGGAGATTAATGTTTGCAGAATTCATATTTGATGGGAGTCTGCCATTTTCTTTGATTTCCAACAGCGTTCTGTAAAAAATTGGGGCTAAAATCGTCCAGAATTCTTTGTAGAATTCTGCAGGAAAGCCGTCTGGACCTGGAGCCTTATTATTGGGCATACTTATCAGGGCTTCCTGGAGTTCACCTGGTGTCAGTGGCGAATCCAATGCCATTGCTTGAGAGTCTAATAATTTTGGGAGAGTTATGTTGTCTAAAAACTGATCAATTTCCTTTTTAGATGGGTTTATTTGTGGTGAATACAACGTTTTATAGAAATCCCTGAAGATGTTGTTTATTTGTTTCGGGTCATATACTGTGTTCCCAGATGAGTCTTGAACAGCACATAGAGTTGTTTTTTCTTTATTTATTTTTAGCTGGTTTGCTAGAAATTGACCGGATTTATTACCATGTTCATAATTTTGTAAGCGTAGTCTTTGTACTAAGAATTTTGTTTTTTTATCAATTATCTCATTTAATTCTAGTTTTGTTTTGCGTATTTTGTTCAATGTTTCCTGATCTTGGTCGGACGCATATGCTTCTTCTAGTGATTTTATGGTTTTTTCTAATTCCTGAATATTTTTGTTTTCTTTTTTCTTTTTATGTGATGAGAAAGAAATTATTTTACCTCTCATCACAGCTTTCCCTGCTTCCCATAGAACAGAAGCTGATGTTCCGGGAGTGTCATTAAAGTCTAAATATGAAGTCTACTCTTTTTTAAAATATTTAATAAAGTCTTCATCTTTAAGCAGGGATGTATTAAATCTCCAGTTTTTACTAGGCGTAGTATTATTCTTGTGCATTAGTGTTAAAGATACAGGAGCATGATCGCTGACAGCTATAGGGTGAATCTCAGTGTCTGAAATGTCCCTCAGCAGTGAGCTGCTGACCAAAAAATAATCCAGACATCGTAGGAGTGATGGACATGTGAGAAAAAAGTATATTCCTTACTGGTGGGGTGAAGGGAGCGTCATGTATCGCAAAGACCAAAGTCGCTCATATACTGTTTGATTATATTTATGGACTGCCAATTACGCTGAGTTCCTGCTGTATTGAGCCTATCCACTTCTTCATTTTGTCCAAGGTTGAGGTCGCCTCCAAGAACAAGTGTGCCATCTAAGTGTTCAGAGAGTGCACTGAAAAAACCGTGAAAGAATGAGGGATCATCAGCATTTGGACCATATACACTTACAATACATAGCTTTTTATCAAGTATAGATAGTTTAATGATTAAGAATCTGCCCTCTGGATCTATAACTGTATCGAGTACTGTGAAATAAATTTTTTTATGGATTAAAATTGCTACTCCCCTTTGTCTAGAATTATAACAAGCTGAGAACACATTAGGAAACTCAGGTGTTTTAAGTTCATTCGAGCCTCTAAGAGGTCTGTGGGTCTCTTGTAAAAGGACAACATCTGCCTGTAGTTTTTTGAGTTGGTTAAATATTTTTAACCTCTTTTCTCTGGAGCCAGCTCCATTTACATTCCATGTAACGAATCTTAGTGCACCCATAGATGTCTGTGTATAACTAGGGGTGTGCGCTGTGTGTGTCGCTTAGACAGGTGGAGAGAATACATCACTTGTTCGTAAATAAAAAGAGGGGGAGAGAGAAAAAATGTGTGGTGAGATGCTCCCTGAGTCTGACTATGTGTGTGCATATTTACTAATATGAGTACGCTTGGTTTAAGTGTGTGTATCCTATACGACTGTGTGCGCTGTCTGATGTAAATGTGCTGCCGTTGAGCGCATGGCTGTACGTGATCGTGCTGTGCGTATGTGTCCAAATAAAGGATGTTGTTTGTGGATGAGTGTGGAAGCAGGTGATCGAAGCAGTGAAAGAAAGAAAAAAGAAAGAAAGAAACCAAGGACAAGGGTGAGCAGCATAAAAACAAGAGGGGGAAAAAAGAGAACAAAAAACGAGAAGAAAAAAAAAAAAAATCCGGAAACATTCCGATCAAACCATTGACGGAGAGTGACGGTGTTAATTCTGCTATGAAATCACACCTAAGATGTGATTTGATACTAGTAAGTTAAACAGATGTTAATGCAAGTTAGTGTGAGTGGGTGGGGAAAGGGTGTAGCGGATTCTTATCTGGTGTGAAGTTAATACAGCCACGGAGTGATGTCGGGATCGCGGTGAAGCTGTCCGTCCACGTACAGCCGGTCCACAGCGATGACAGCGCGGGAGCCCTTCTGGATAAAGCTGCGTCGGATTGGGAAGAGGACCCTGCGTCGTTCCAGGATCTCTTTGGGGAACTGGTCGTTCACGCTGAAGTCCGTTCCTTTTAATTCCCTGCCGCAGCTTTTCACCTGTTCCTTTTGTTTGTAGTGGCCGAATTTGGCCACGATAGGACGTGGTCTCCCGGCCGCAGCCCGAATGGGGCCGAGGCGATGCACCCTATCAAAGACGATGTTCTTCACCGTGTCCTCGGGCAGCTTCAGGTGGGTTTTGATGAAGCTTTTTACCGTGGTCTCCGTGTCCTCTCCAGCGGCTTCTGGAATACCAGAAAATACCAGATTATCACGCATGCTACGAGCTTGTAGATCAATAACTGTTTCTTTTATTTTTTTATTTTCTCTATTTAGCTGAGTAACATTGTCTGTGAGACATTTCACCGACTCCCTTAGCGTGGCATTTTCAGCAGCGAGCGTTTCCACCTGCTGCTGGCTGAACTCCAGGGACTCTCGCAAGGATTTAAATTCCCGGTGAAGAATCTCCACCAAGGACAGCCTTGCATCGAAACTGGACAGTCGTTGGTCGATTGACTCCAGTATGTCGACAATATCTTTGCCGGCTGGCGATGTTGTGCCGGGGGAATCTGCCGGGCGAAGTCTTTTCGACGATGGCGTCTCAGGTTTGGCCGGGGAAGCTGCACTCTGAGCCTTCTTCATCACGAGATCCTGGAAGTACTGATCAATGTAATCTTGGAGAGCCTCTAAACTCTCCCCGTTGTTCTCCAGGGTGTTGGAGATGATTTAGACAAATGTTGTTAGTTATAAGACAATTGATGAGTGTATTTGGTTATACTGAAGCTTAAAGGAATTTATTCAAATCTAAACTATCATTCGCTTTAATTTTCAGCCAAAATCTCCGGCGTCTGATGTCAGTTACAACATGAGTCGCTTACCTTGTCCGTCACTTCCGTCACTTACCTCTCCACTTTCTTTCAGCAGCCCTTCTTTCAGCAGCAGTGACACTAACTTACCTGATGGACCTGCCTGTGATGGGCCAGTGAAAGAAGACAACTCAAATGATAATCAAGCAAACTCAAGTCAGTCAAATACTGACAGTGAAGCTGCAGCGACCATAAGGCGCTCAGAGAGAACAAGAACCCAACCAGAACGATTACAATATAGTCAGTTGGGAAATCCCCTCGTTTCCATTGCCTAGTCCCTGTTTCAAGGTCTAAGCCTGGCTGTTTACCAGTGCCTTGACAGAACAAGATTCTGTGGTCATCCCCAAGAATGCTGGTTTCCCTGTCATTACCATTTAGCTATCCCATGCAAAGGGACTTGCATGATTCTAAGGGGGGATAGTGTAACCCAGTGTTAAAAACGGGATTAAAAGCATAAATATTAATATTCTTTTGATTAAAATACTAATTTCATAATGGTAATAAATACTGATAAAAAGCATGTAAACATAAGTTTAACTAATATGTACGTATGTATATGTAATATATAAATGGTGTGGGGGCAGGACTTAGTCCTGTGGAGTGTCTTTGTTAGATCCACTGAGCGACCAATCATTGGCTGGTCTGACCGTCCCCCAGTCTGTGTGCGCTGCTCAGACACCTGTGTGTGCCTTCGTGTGCCAGTCAGATACGCCAGAGACACAGACGGTGAAAGATCCGTTTACCCGTGCGGCGAAGAAGCTAGCTGGATAGTGAAAGTCCTTTTTTCGGCGAGAATAATAAGAGTGATACCGTATTCTAGAGGCCGTGAGCCAGCGTGAGCACTGTGAAGCCCCGTGTAGCATTTGTTGCTTCACATGGTAAGTCCCAGGCAGTACATGTGTGCTAGCATAGCATGCTACTTGCCGCTAGCTCCGATGCTAACTTCCGCTAGCCATTTTGCAATGAAAGTGCCCTTTCCGAGGCTAAAGCAATTAGCACTGAGTATGCTGCACTTTATACGAAATGTTCTTTAAAGGTTCATGTCACATTACTGTGGTATTGATGTATAATGTATGGTTTTGTGCGAAGTTGTTATGTTAGCACATGTTCACTTTTCTCATGGTGCTAATTATAGTTCTGCAACGTGAAAGCAACGTGAAATTAAGTGCCTTCACCTGCACTTTACTTAGTTGAAACTTGATAAGTCTCAAGCCAATGTGTATTTTAATGCACTGCTGAGCTATTTTGTATTATTTTAAATGTGTGTTTCCTATGCACCTTTTCCCTTTGAAATTAGAATAATTTGTTGTACAACCTAGAATGTTTTGAAAGAAATTTAGAAACACTACAAGCAACTAGTAGTAATAATAAGTTACAGACATGATAGCTTAAATGTTAAACTACTGTATTCTGGCCTGGTCCGCAGGTCAGGTTTTTTTCCTTTGCTTATTTGGATTGGATTGGTTTTGAGGACCTGAGAAGAATCGAGGATCCCTTTTCCAGTACTGGATGGCGAGCCCAGCCCAAAGAGCCGAATGAACTGGTGGATTGTAACCCGACTGGTTACAAACACACTGAGTGACTATTGAACATTGACAGACTGAAAGTGACTTTAAAAAAAGGACACAAAAGACAATATATCCTTGGTTCGACCATTTGTGGGGTTTATTTTATTTTATTTTGTTTTTAAGAAGCGGGCTCTACCTTTGTTAAATGTGCACAACCTGCTAAACTTTAATAATTGTCAATAAATGCAATTGTGTCTTCTACACCTACTGCGTACAAGTCCTCTGTTGTCACACCCTTGGCTCCTACGAATCTAGAACCTGTCTGATCTGGCCCATATTTCCCTTCTGTCCTCGTACTGTGGTTAAAGGTAACTACACTGCCCATACTACATGCAAAGAAGGCAAGAAGTAGCACTAACAGGTCTTACATGCCCATTACTAGTATTGCACCACCAGTGTTACAATCACATAAACTATGTTCATTATAATTTGCTGAGACTCTCTAACCTGACCAGTGACGCCATGGAAGGGTTCGCAGAAGAATTGGGTCCGACCTCTTTGATGGGAGTGCAAAATCGAATGGCCCTTGACATGTTGTTGGCGGAGAAGGGGGGCGTATGTGCAATGTTTGGAGACATGTGCTGCACCTTCATCCCCAATAACACTGCTCCAGATGGATCAGTAACTCGAGCCCTGGAGGGCCTTAAAACTCTGTCTAAAACCATGCATGAGCACTCAGGAATTGACAACCCGCTGGAGAGTTGGATGGCATCTGTGTTTGGACAATGGAAAGGTTTGGCTATATCTGCAATGCTCGCAACATTCTTAGGGTTACTGGTCACCTGTGGTTGTTGTCTCATTCCTTGTGCCAGAGGATTGTTGGTAAAGGTAATAACGAGGGCAGTGGACCCCGGAGCGGTGGTTCCGGTGTTTCAGTGTCCACTGATAACCTCTGTAGTAACTGAGGGGGCTGAGGAGTGACACAACACCAGGTGTGGTGAGCTTCCAAAAGAAAGCTCAAGAGAGGGAATGTGGAGATACAGAAATTATTTTATTGCTACGATATAACCTGCATTATTAACAGTGCCGTCATAATATACCTTACAGCACTGATATTGTATTAAAGATGTTTGCCACCATATTAACCTTTATTACAGGTGCAGCCATAATCATTTTATACACACATTGCATTTTTGTGCTCATTCAGAGTTGATGTTCATTCTATTAAAGGTTTTAAGCTTTGTGAAGCGCTATGTCTTCACAATCTATTGTGTAAGTGACTGGAGCATAGAAGGACTGCATACACGCTTGAAATTCATTTAGCTTCTAACTGCATTTTAGTTTACTTGGCAACAGATGACAGAGGACCAGTCAAGAGAGGTACCAGCCCCAAGAACCTTCTGGGCTTCAAACTTATTGCCTTACATGGAAGGTGTTAACTAAAGAGGAAGGGGGCGTTATCCCTGTTGCTTTAAAAGTATTCTCAAATGTATTTTTAGCAGAAAACATGTGCTAATGTGATGTTGCCATACTTCTTCTCCTGTGTGTGTTTTAATAAACTCATCGTTTGATTGCACTCTTCTGGGCATCCGTTGGTTTGTTTCATTGCTCAACATTGCTTGGTTTCGCGACACAAACTAAGTCAAAACCATTAAATACCTAAGCAGCCTGTGCCAGGGATCTGTGTTTGCTGATACCTGGCACCGTGCACTGAAGTTTTACACCAAACAAACTAAGCCAAAACCATTAAATACCTAACCAGTCTGCACCAGGGTTCTGTGTCAGCTGATCCCTGGGACAGTGCACTAAACTTCATGAACAAATAAACTAAGAGAAAAACATTAAATACCTAACCAGCCTGCGCCAGACATCTGTGTCAGCTGCTCCACGCGACCGAGCACTTAAGGTTTACATCAAATAAAGTAAGACAAAAATATTAAATACCTAACCAGCCTGCGCCAGACATCTGTGTGAGCTGCTCCCTGCGACCGAGCACTGAAGTTTTACATCAAATAAAGTAAACCAAAATCATTAAATACCTAACCAGCCTGTTCATGGGATCTGTGTCAGCTGATCCCTGGGACGGTGCACTGAAGTTTTAGATCAAGAAAACTAAACTAAAACCATAAGTACCTAACCAACTTGTGCCAGGGATCTGTGTCAGCTGATCTTAGGCACCATGCACTAAACTTTCTGATCAAATAAACTAAGCCAAAACCAATAAATACCTAACCTGCCTTTGCCAGGGATCTGTGTCAACTGATCCCTGGGACAGTGCACTGAAGTTTTACATCAAATAAACTGAACCAAAACCATTAAATACCTACGCAGCCTGTTCATGGGATCTGTGTCAGCTGATCCCTGGGACCGAGCAGTGAAGTTTTATATCAAATGAACTAAACCAAACCCATTAAATACCTAACCAGCCTGTTCATGGGATCTGTGTTAGCTGATCCCTGGGACCGTGCACTGAAGCTTTACATGAAACAAACTCAACCAAAACCATTAAATACCTAACCATCCTGTTCATGGGATCTGTGTCAGCTGATCCGTGGGACAATGCACTGAAGTTTGACATCAAATAAAGTAAACCAAAACCATTAAATACCTACGCAGCCTGTTCATGGGATATGTGTCAGCTGATCCATGGGACTATGACCTGAAATTTTACATCTAATAAACTAAGCCAAACCATTAAATACCTAAGCAGCCTTTGCCAGGGATCTGTGCCAGCTTATCCGTGGGACTATGCACTGAAGTTTGACATCAAATAAAGTAAACCAAAACCATTAAATACCTACGCAGCCTGTTCATGGGATCTGTGTCAGCTGATCCGTGGGACTATGCACTGAAGTTTTACATGAAATAAACTAAGACAAAACCATAAAATACCTAACCAGCCTGTGACAGGGATCTGTGTCAGCTGAGCCCTGGGACAGTGCACTAAACCTTTTGATTACATAAACTAAGACAAAAACAATATATACCTAACCAGCCTGTGCCAGGGATCTGTGTCAGCTGATCCGTGGGACTAGGCACTGAAGTTTTACATCATATAAACTAAACCAAAACCATTAAATACCTAACCAGCCTGTTCTTGGTATCTGTGTCAGCTGATCCAAGGGACTGTGCACTGAAGTTTTACATGAAATAAACTAAGCCAAAACCATTAAATACCTAACCAGCCTGTTCCAGGGATCTGTGTCAACTGATCCGTGGGACAGTGCACTGAAGTTTTACATCAAATAAACTAAACCAAAACCATTAAGAACTGTTGTGGGATTTCTCTTTAGTGTATTGTCCTTTAATGTATTGTATTGCTTTCATGTTACTTAGTTTAGTATGTGTGGTTCACACCTCATTCACGCTGGGAAACAGACGGTGAGAAACTGGTGAATGTCTCCCAGGATGCGGAAGCTCACACAGGAAGGCTTGACCCCAGAGTGGGGGAGATTCACACAGGTGATAGAGAGTCTGTCTGTTTAGAGCCAAGGTGTGAACTGCAACTGTAAAAGCCTTTTGTTCTGTGACTGTGTAGAAAAAGGAACTGAACTGTTCATTGTCAGAGAGGACTTTCAGTAACCCCTGACTGACGTCCCTCCTCATGCATGAATTTGCTGAAATAAAGGTGTTGTTACAACTCATCCCGTCTGCAGGCTTTGGTAATTAAAATTTCCACAACAATACCTAACCAGCCTGTTAATGGGATCTTTGTCAGCTGATCCAAGGGACCATGCACTGAAGTTTTACATCAAATAAACTAAACCTGTCATGATCCTGGGCCATGTTGGCCCAGTGTTCTTAGTTTTCGTTTGTTTTGTGTTTTGTTCCTTATTTTTTCCCTGGTTTCTAAGTTGTTCTGTTAAGATGCTCCTTATTTGATTACCCCCTCTGTGATCCCCTGTGTATCTGTAGACCCTTGTTCCCCTCCTTGTGTTTTATTCCATTTTTCCCCAGCCCGTTATGTCGTGCACTCTCTACTCCTGTCTGAACCTCTGTACTTCCTGTTTTACTTTGACAGTCTCCCCTCAGTGTTGCGTTTACTCCTGCCATGTCTTGTTATGATTATCAGTGTCAACTGTGTTCCCCGTGTGCTCCCACTTCCCTCGTTAACCCTCTGTGTATTTATGTCTGCTTCTCACTCAGTTCTGGGTCGCATTCTCCCTCATTCATGGCCGTGTGTTTCTCTGTGTCCTAGTGTATTGTTTCCCATCACAACAGAGAGGCGAATCTGGCATTGATATATGACATCACAACAGAGAGGCGAATCTGGTATTGATATTTGACATCACAGCAGAGACGCGAGTCTGGTATTGATATGTGACATCACATCAGCGACGCAAATCTGGCATTGATATTTGACATCACAGTAGACAGGCGATTATGGCATTGATATTTGATATCACAATAGCGAGGCAAATCTGGCATTGATATTTGTTTTCACAAGAGAGAGGCGAATCTGGCATTGAAACGTGACATCACAGCAGAGACTCGAGTCTGGTATTGATATGTCACATCACAACAGAGAGGCGAATCTGGCATTGATATGTGACATCACAACAGAGAGGTGAATCTGGTATTGATATTTGACATCACAGCAGAGACACGAGTCTGGTATTGATATGTGACATCACAGCAGAGACGCGAGTCTGGTATTGATATGTGACATCACATCAGCGACGCGAATCTGGCATTGATATTTGACATCACCATAGAGAGGCAAATCTGGCATTGATATTTGTTTTCACAACAGAGAGGCGAATCTGGCATTGATATTTGACATCACAGCAGAGGTGAGATTCTGGTATTGATATTTGACATCACAACAGAGAGGCGAATCTGGCATTGATATGTGACATCACAGCAGAGAGGCGAATCTGGCATTGATATTTAACATCACAATACAGAGGCTAATCTGGCATTGATATTTGACATCACAATAGAGAGGAGAATCTGGTACTAACATGTGACTTCACAATAGAGTTTCAGTTTTAGTTTCAGTTTCACTTTTATTTCTATAGCACATTTAAAAGACCCAGGTACATCATAGTGCTTCACAGACGAGTCGCATTTCGGGATTACAACAGTAAAGGAGCAGGAAAATACAATTATCAACAAAAGAAAATACAGTTATAAGATGGTGATGTGGCAACAAGCATGAACCCGGGAAAAGTTAAAAACTAAGTTTTTTGGAAGTCAAGATTAAACAGGTGGGTTTTTAAACGTGATTTAAAGGATTGGATGGATTCCGACGCACGGACATCAATCGGCAAGCTGTTCCAGAGTTTTGGTGCGGCAAAAGCAAAAGCTCGATCCCCCCTACTCTTCCATTGAGAGATTGGTTGCATTAAGAGCCCCTGGTTAGAGGATCTGAGTGCCCCCCGTGGGGATGTATAGGTCAAGGAGGTCGATTAAGTAGCTGGGTGCCAGGTTATTTAAAATTTTAAAAGTGTATAAAAGGATTTTAAAAACGATACGGTATTTGACGGGGAGCCAATGAAGGTTGGCGAGGATGGGTGTGATATGGTCATGTCTTCTGCTGCCGCTTAAAAGGCGTGCTGCAGCATACTGGACTAGTTGCAGGCGTTGGATGAGTGAAAGTTGGAGGCCTAAATAAAGAGAATTACAATAGTCCAATCTCGAAGTAACAAGAGCATGAATGAGCTTTTCAAGGTCTTTATGTCGTAAGTAGGGCATTGCTTTAGAAATTTGACATCACAGCTGGTTTTCACCACTGCAGCCACTTGCTTGTCTAATTTGAGAGAACTATCCAGCACTACTCCAAGGTTTTTGACAGTAAACGAAAGATGACTGGCATAGGATCCCAAGGTATCCGTTAGATGTTTCAATGGGATGTGACTGTCAAAGATGATAATTTCTGTTTTGTTTTCATTAAGGGTGAGAGAGTTGTGCAGTAGCCAGTCTCTAATATAACGCAGGCAGTTGAACAACGGCAATAGCGGGGACTGGAGATCCAAATCCAGAGGAAAATAGATATGGATATCATGCACATAACAGTGGAAAGAAATATTATGATTTCTGAAAAGAGAGGGGCGAATCTGGAATTGATATGTGACATCACATCAGAGACGCGAATCTGGCATTGATCTTTCAAATCACAGTAGAGAGGCGATTCTAGGATTGATATGTGACATCACAACAGAGAGTTTATTCTTGCATTGATATGTGACATCACAATAGTGAGGCGAATCTGGCATTGACATTTGACTTCACAATAGAAAGGCGAATCTGGAATTGACATTTGACTTCACAAAAGAGAGGCGAATCACGCATTGATATTTGACTTCACAATAGAGAGACGAATGTGGCATTGATATTTGACATCACAATAGAGAGGCGAATCTCTCATTGATATGTGACATCACAACAGAGAGGAGAATCTGGCATTGATATTTGACATGACAATAGAGAGGAGAATCTGGCATTGATATTTGACATCACAGCAGAGACGCGAGTCTGGTATTGATATGTGACATCACAATAGAGAGGCGAATCTGGCATTAATATTTGACATCACAGTAGAGTGGCGAGTTTGGTATTGATAGTTGACATGACAATAGAGAGGCAAAACTGGTATTGATATTTGACATCACAAGAGAGAGGCGAATCTCGAATTGATATGTGACATCACAGTAAAGAGGCCAATCTGGCATTGATATGTGACATGACAATAGAGATGCGAATCTGGCATTGATATGTGACATCACAACAGAGAGGCGAATCTCGCATTGATAATTGACATCACAACAGAGAGGGGAATCTCGCATTGATATTTGACATCACAACAGCGAGCCGAATCTGGAATTGATATGTGACATCACAATAGAGAGGCGATTCTGGCATTCATTTTTGACATCACAACAGTGAGGCGATTCTGGCATTGATATTTGACATCACAACAGAGACGCGAGTCTGGCATTGATATGTGACATCACATCAGAGACGCGAATCTGGTATTGATATGTGACATCACAGCAGAGAGACGAATCTGGTATTGATATGTCACACCACAGAATAGAGGCGAGTCTGGTATTGATATGTGACATCACAGCACAGACGCGAATCTGGTATTGATATGTGACATCACAACAGAGAGGCGAATCTGGCATTAATATTTTAATTCACAATAGAGAGGTGAATCTGGCATTGATATTTAACAAGAAAATAGAGAGGCGAATCTGGTACTGATATTTGACATCACAACAGAGACTCAAGTCTGGTATTGATATGTGACATCACATCAGGGACACGAATCTGGCATTGAGATTTGACATCACAACAGAGAGGTGAATCTCGCATCGATATGTGTCTTCACAGTAGAGAGGAGAATCTGGCATTGATATTTGACTTCACAATAGAGAGGACAATCTGGCATTTATATTTGACATCACAATAGAGAGGCGAATCTGGCATTGATATTTGACATCACTGCAGAGACGCGAGACTGGTATTGATATGTCACATCACATCAGAGACGCAAATACGGCATTGATATGTCACATCACAATAGAGAGGCGATTCTGGCAATGATATTTGTTTTCACAACAGAGAGGCGAATCTGGCATTGCTATTTGTTTTCACAATAGAGAGGCTAATCTGGCATTTATATGTGACATCACAATAGAGAGGCGATTCTGGCATTGATATTTGACATCACAGCAGAGAGGCGAATCTGGCATTGATATGTGACATCACAATAGAGAGGAGAATCTGGTATTGATATTTGACATCACAACAGAGAGGCGAATCTGGCATTGATATGTGACATCACAATAGAGAGGAGAATCTGGTATTGATATTTGACATCACAGCAGAGAGGCGAATCTGGCATTGATATGTGACATCACAATAGAGAGGAGAATCTGGTATTGATATTTGACATCACAGCAGAGAGGCGAATCTGGCATTGATATGTGACATCACAATAGAGTGGTGAATCTGGCATTGATATGTGACATCACAATAGAGAGGTGAATATGGCATAGATATTTAACATCACAGTAGAGAGGTTCGTCTGGCATTGATATGTGACATCACAATAGAGAGGTGAATCTGGCATTGATATTTAACGTCAATTTAGAGAGGCTGGTCTGGCATTGATATGTGACATCACAATATAGAGGTGAATCTGGCATTGATATTTAACATCACAGTAGAGAGGTTTGTCTGACATTGACATGTGACATCACAATATAGAGGTGAATCTGGCATTGATATTTAACGTCAATGTAGAGAGGCTGGTCTGGCATTGATATGTGACATCACAATATAGAGGTGAATCTGGCATTGATATTTAACGTCAATGTAGAGAGGCTGGTCTGGCATTGATATGTGACATCACAATATAGAGGAGAATCTGGCATTGATATTTGACATCATAGCAGAGACGCGAGTCTGGTATTGATATGTGACATCACATCAGGGACTCCAGATAGAGAGGTGAGTCTGGTATTGATAGTTGACATCACAATATAGAGGAGAATCTGGTATTGATATTTGACATGACAACAGAGAGTCGAATCTGGCATTGAAATGTGACATCACAATAGAGAAGTGAATCTGGTATTGATATTTGACATCACAATAGAGAGGCTAATCTGGCATTGATATTTGACATCACAGCAGAGAGACGAATCTGGTATTGATATTTGTTTTCATAACAGAGAGGCGAATCTGGCATTGATATGTGACATCACATCAGTGAGACGAATATTGCATTGATATGTGACATCACAGTAGAGAGGCGTTTCTGGCATTGATATGTCACATCACAATAGAGAGGCGAATCTGGCATTGATATGTTACATCACTATAGAGATTCGAATCTGGTATTGATATGTTACATCACAATAGAGAGGCGAATCTGGCATTAATATGTGACATCACAATAGAGAGGCGATTCTGGCATTGATATGTGACATCACAATAGAGAAGCGAATCTGGCATTGATATTTGACATCACAGCAGAGACGCGAGTCTGGTATTGATATGTGACATCATAATAGAGAAGCGAATCTGGCATTGATATTTGACATCACAGCAGAGAGGCGAATCTGGCATTGATATGTGACATCACAATAGAGAGGAGAATCTGGTATTGATATTTGACATCACAACAGAGAGGCGAATCTGGCATTGATATGTGACATCACAATAGAGAGGAGAATCTGGTATTGATATTTAACATCACAGTAGAGTGGTTCGTCTGACATTGATATGTGACATCACAATAGAGAGGTGAATCTGGCATTGACATTTGACATCACAATAGAGAGGCGAATCTGGCATGGATATTTAACATCAATGAAGAGAGGTTCGTCTGGCATTGATATGTGACATCACAATAGAGAGGTGAATATGGCATAGATATTTAACATCACAGTAGAGAGGTTCGTCTGGCATTGATATGTGACATCACAATAGAGAGGTGAATCTGGCATTGATATTTAACGTCAATGTAGAGAGGCTGGTCTGGCATTGATATGTGACATCACAATATAGAGGTGAATCTGGCATTGATATTTAACATCACAGTAGAGAGGTTTGTCTGACATTGACATGTGACATCACAATATAGAGGTGAATCTGGCATTGATATTTAACGTCAATGTAGAGAGGCTGGTCTGGCATTGATATGTGACATCACAATATAGAGGTGAATCTGGCATTGATATTTAACGTCAATGTAGAGAGGCTGGTCTGGCATTGATATGTGACATCACAATATAGAGGAGAATCTGGCATTGATATTTGACATCACAGCAGAGACGCGAGTCTGGTATTGATATGTGACATCACATCAGGGACTCCAGATAGAGAGGTGAGTCTGGTATTGATAGTTGACATCACAATATAGAGGAGAATCTGGTATTGATATTTGACATGACAACAGAGAGTCGAATCTGGCATTGAAATGTGACATCACAATAGAGAGGCTAATCTGGCATTGATATTTGACATCACAGCAGAGAGACGAATCTGGTATTGATATTTGTTTTCATAACAGAGAGGCGAATCTGGCATTGATATGTGACATCACATCAGTGAGACGAATATTGCATTGATATGTGACATCACAGTAGAGAGGCGATTCTGGCATTGATATGTGACATCACAATAGAGAGGCGAATCTGGCATTGATATGTTACATCACTATAGAGATTCGAATCTGGTATTGATATGTTACATCACAATAGAGAGGCGAATCTGGCATTAATATGTGACATCACAATAGAGAGGCGATTCTGACATTGATATGTTACATCACTATAGAGATTCGAATCTGGTATTGATATTTGACATCACAACAAAGAGGCGAATCTGGCATTGATATTTGATATCACAATAGAGAGGCGAATCTGGGATTGATATGTGACATCAGAATAAAGAGGCGAATCTGGCATTGATATTTGACATCACAATAGAGAGGCGATTCTGGCATTGATATTTGACATCACAACAAAGAGGCGAATCTGGCATTGATATTTGATATCACAATAGAGAGGCGAATCTGGGATTGATATGTGACATCAGAATAAAGAGGCGAATCTGGCATTGATATTTCACATCACAATAGAGAGGCGATTCTGGCATTGATATGTGACATCACAGCAAAGAGGATAACCTGGCATTGATTTTTGACATCACAGCAGAGACACGAGTCTGGTATTGATATGTGACATCACATCAGAGCCACAAATCTGGCATTGATATTTGACATCACAATAGAGAGGTGAATCTGGTATTTATATATGACATCACAACAGAGACGCGATTCTGGCATTGATATTTGACATCACAACAAAAAGGCGAATCTGGCATTGATATTTGATATCACAATAGAGAGGCGAATCTGGGATTGATATGTGACATCAGAATAAAGAGGCGAATCTGGCATTGATATTTGACATCACAATAGAGAGGCGATTCTGGCATTGATATGTGACATCACAGCAGAGAGGCTAACCTGGCATTGATTTTTGACATCACAGCAGAGACATGAGTCTGGTATTGATATGTGACATCACATCAGAGCCACGAATCTGGCATTGATATTTGACATCACAATAGAGAGGCGAATCTGGTATTTATATATGACATCACAACAGAGACGCGAGTCTGGTATTGATATGTGACATCACAGCAGAGACGCGAGTCTGGTATTTATATTTGACATCACACCAGAGACGCACATCTGGTATTGATATTTGACATCACAATAGAGAGGCGAATCTGGCATTGATATTTTACTTCACAATAGGGAGGTTCGTCTGACATTGATATGTGACATCACAGTAGAGAGGTTCGTCTGACATTGATATTTAAAATCAACGTAGAGAGGCTGGTCTGGCATTGATATTTTACTTCACAATAGAGAGGTGAATCTGGCATTGATGTTTAACAAGACTATAGAGAGGCGAATCTGTTACTGATGTTTGACATCACAAAAGAGACGCTAGTCTGGTATTGATATGTGACATCACATCAGGGACGCGAATCTGGCATTGATATTTGACATCACAACAGAGAGGCCAATCTGGCATTGATCTGTGAAAGCACAGCAGAGAAGCGAGTCTGGTATTGATATGTGACATCACATCAGAGATACGAATCTCTCATTGCTATTTCAAATCACAGTAGAGAGGCGATTCTGGCATTGATAATTGACATCACAATAGAGATGTGATTCTGGCATTGATATTTGACTTAACAATAGAGAGGAGAATCTGGCATTGATACTTGACTTCACAATAGAGAGGAAAATCTGGCATTTATATTTCAGATCATAATAGAGAGGCAAATCTGGCATTGATATTTGACATCACAGCAGAGAGGTGAATCTGGCATTGATATGTGACATCACAACAGAGAGGCGAATCTCGCATTGATATTTGACATCACAACAGAGAGGCGAATCTCACATGATATGTGACATCACAACAGAGAGGCGAATATGGCATTGAAATGTGACATCACAATAGAGAAGCGAATCTGGCATTGATATTTGTTTTCACAATAGAGAGGCTAATCTGGCGTTGATATTTGACATCACAGCAGAGAGGCGAATCTGGTATTGATATTTGACATCACAGCAGAGACGCGAGTCTGGTATTGATAGTTGACTTCACAATATAAAGGAGAATCTTGTATTGATATTTGACATAACAGCAGAGACGCGAGTCTGGTATTGATATGTGAAATCACATCAGGGACGCGATTCTGGCATTGATATGTGACATCACATCAGTGAGACGAATCTGGCATTGATTTGTGACATTACATCAGAGAGGTGAATATGGCATTGATATGTGACATCACAATAGAGAGGAGAATCTGGTATTGATATTTGACATCACAGCAGAGACGCGAGTCTGGTATTGATAGTTGACATCACAATATAAAGGAGAATCTTGTATTGATATGTAACATCACAGCAGAGAGACGAATCTGACATTGATATGTGACATCACAGCAGAGAGACAAATCTGGTATTGATATTTGACATCACAGTAGAGAGGCGATAATGTTATTGATATTTGACATCACAATAGAGAGGCGAATCTGGCATTGATATTTGTTTTCATAACAGAGAGGCGAATCTGGCATTGATATGTGACATCACATCAGTGAGACGAATCTTGCATTGATATGTGACATCACAGTAGAGAGGTGAATATGGCATTGAAATTTGACATCACAATAGAGAGGCGAATCTGGCATTAATATGTGACATCACAATAGAGAGGCGAATCTGGAATTGATATGTGACATCACAATAGAGAGGCGATTCTGGTATTGATATTTATTTTCACAATAGAGAGGCGAATCTTTAATTTATATGTGACATCACAATAGAGAGGCGATTCTGGCATTGATATTTGTTTTCACAATAGAGAAGCGAATCTGGCATTGATATTTGTTTTCACAACAGAGAGGCAAATCTGGCATTGATATTTGTTTTCACAATAGAGAGGCGAATCTGGCATTTATGTGTGACATCACAATAGACAGGCGATTCTGGCATTGATATTTGTTTTCACAATAGAGACGCGAATCTGGCATTGATATTTGACATAACAATAGAGAGGCGATTCTGGCATCGATATTCAACATCAATGTAGAGAGGCTGGTCTGGCATTGATATGTGACATCACAATAGAGAGGTGAATCTGGCATCGATATTCAACATCAATGTAGAGAGGCTGGTCTGGCATTGATTTTTAACTTCACAATAGAGAGGTGAATCTGGCGTTGATATTTGACATCACAGCAGAGAGGTGAAACTGGGATTGATATGTGACATCACAACAGAGAGGCGAATCTCGCATTGATATTTGACATCACAACAGAGAGGCGAATCTCACATGATATGTGACATCACAACAGAGAGGCGAATATGGCATTGAAATGTGACATCACAATAGAGAAGCGAATCTGGCATTGATATTTGTTTTCACAATAGAGAGGCTAATCTGGCGTTGATATTTGACATCACAGCAGAGAGGCGAATCTGGTATTGATATTTGACATCACAGCAGAGACGCGAGTCTGGTATTGATAGTTGACTTCACAATATAAAGGAGAATCTCGCATTGATATTTGACATCACAACAGAGAGGCAAATCTCGCATTGATATTTGACATCACAACAGAGAGGCAGATCTGGTATTGATATTTAACATCACAGTAGAAAGGCGATAATGGTATTGATATTTGACATAACAGCAGAGACGCGAGTCTGGTATTGATATGTGAAATCACATCAGGGACGCGATTCTGGCATTGATATGTGACATCACATCAGTGAGACGAATCTGGCATTGATTTGTGACATTACATCAGAGAGGTGAATATGGCATTGATATGTGACATCACAATAGAGAGGAGAATCTGGTATTGATATTTGACATCACAGCAGAGACGCGAGTCTGGTATTGATAGTTGACATCACAATATAAAGGAGAATCTTGTATTGATATGTAACATCACAGCAGAGAGACGAATCTGACATTGATATGTGACATCACAGCAGAGAGACAAATCTGGTATTGATATTTGACATCACAGTAGAGAGGCGATAATGTTATTGATATTTGACATCACAATAGAGAGGCGAATCTGGCATTGATATTTGTTTTCATAACAGAGAGGCGAATCTGGCATTGATATGTGACATCACATCAGTGAGACGAATCTTGCATTGATATGTGACATCACAGTAGAGAGGTGAATATGGCATTGAAATTTGACATCACTATAGAGAGGCAAATCTGGCATTGATATTTGTTTTCACAACAGAGAGGCGAATCTGGCATTGATATTTGACATCACAGCAGAGGTGAGATTCTGGTATTAATATTTGACATCACAACAGAGAGGCGAATCTGGCATTGATATGTGACATCACAACAGAGAGGCGAATCTCGCATTGATATTTGACATCACAACAGAGAGGCGAATCTCACATGATATGTGACATCACAACAGAGAGGCGAATATGGCATTGAAATGTGACATCACAATAGAGAAGCGAATCTGGCATTGATATTTGTTTTCACAATAGAGAGGCTAATCTGGCGTTGATATTTGACATCACAGCAGAGAGGCGAATCTGGTATTGATATTTGACATCACAGCAGAGACGCGAGTCTGGTATTGATAGTTGACTTCACAATATAAAGGAGAATCTTGTATTGATATTTGACATCACAACAGAGAGGCGAATCTCGCATTGATATTTGACATCACAACAGAGAGGCAAATCTCGCATTGATATTTGACATCACAACAGAGAGGCAGATCTGGTATTGATATTTAACATCACAGTAGAAAGGCGATAATGGTATTGATATTTGACATAACAGCAGAGACGCGAGTCTGGTATTGATATGTGAAATCACATCAGGGACGCGATTCTGGCATTGATATGTGACATCACATCAGTGAGACGAATCTGGCATTGATTTGTGACATTACATCAGAGAGGTGAATATGGCATTGATATGTGACATCACAATAGAGAGGAGAATCTGGTATTGATATTTGACATCACAGCAGAGACGCGAGTCTGGTATTGATAGTTGACATCACAATATAAAGGAGAATCTTGTATTGATATGTAACATCACAGCAGAGAGACGAATCTGACATTGATATGTGACATCACAGCAGAGAGACAAATCTGGTATTGATATTTGACATCACAGTAGAGAGGCGATAATGTTATTGATATTTGACATCACAATAGAGAGGCGAATCTGGCATTGATATTTGTTTTCATAACAGAGAGGCGAATCTGGCATTGATATGTGACATCACATCAGTGAGACGAATCTTGCATTGATATGTGACATCACAGTAGAGAGGTGAATATGGCATTGAAATTTGACATCACAATAGAGAGGCGAATCTGGCATTAATATGTGACATCACAATAGAGAGGCGAATCTGGAATTGATATGTGACATCACAATAGAGAGGCGATTCTGGTATTGATATTTATTTTCACAATAGAGAGGCGAATCTTTAATTTATATGTGACATCACAATAGAGAGGCGATTCTGACATTGATATTTGTTTTCACAATAGAGAAGCGAATCTGGCATTGATACTTGACATCACAATAGAGAGGCGATTCTGGCATTGATATTAGACATCTTAGCAGAGAGGCGAATCTGTCATTGATATTTGTTTTCACAACAGAGAGGCAAATCTGGCATTGATATTTGTTTTCACAATAGAGAGGCGAATCTGGCATTTATGTGTGACATCACAATAGACAGGCGATTCTGGCATTGATATTTGTTTTCACAATAGAGAAGCGAATCTGGCATTGATATTTGACATAACAATAGAGAGGTTATTCTGGCATCGATATTCAACATCAATGTAGAGAGGCTGGTCTGGCATTGATATGTGACATCACAATAGAGAGGTGAATCTGGCATCGATATTCAACATCATTGTAGAGAGGCTGGTCTGGCATTGATTTTTAACTTCACAATAGAGAGGTGAATCTGGCATTGATATTTAACATCACAGTAGAGAGTTTCGGCGGACATTGATATGTGACATCACAGTAGAGAGGTGAATCTGGCATTGATATTTAACATCAATGATGAGAGGTTCTTCTGACTTTGATATATGACATCACAATAGAGAGGTGAATCTGGCATTGACATTTAACATCAATGTAGAGAGGCTGGTCTGGCATTGATATGTGACATCACAATAGAGAGGTGAATCTGGTATCGATATTTCACATCACAGTAGAGAGGTTCGTCTGACATTGATATTTGCCATCACAATAGAGAGATAAATCTGGCGTTGATATTTAACATCACAGTAGAGTGGCTCGTCTGACATTGATATGTGACATCACAATAGAGAGGTGAATCTGGCATTGATATTTAACATCACAGTAGAGAGGTTTGTCTGACATTGACATGTGACATCACAATATAGAGGTGAATCTGGCATTGATATTTAACGTCAATGTAGAGAGGCTGGTCTGGCATTGATATGTGACATCACAATATAGAGGTGAATCTGGCATTGATATTTAACATCACAGTAGAGAGGTTTGTCTGACATTGACATGTGACATCACAATATAGAGGTGAATCTGGCATTGATATTTAAAGTCAATGTAGAGAGGTTGGTCTGGCATTGATATGTGACAACACAATAGAGTTTATGAATCTGGCATCGATATTCAACATCAATGTAGAGATGCTGGTCTGGCATTGATATTTAACATCACAGTAGAGAGGTTCTTCTGACATTGATATATGACATCACAATAGAGAGGTGACTCTGGCATTGATATTTAACATCACAGTAGAGAGGTTCGTCTGACATTGATATGTGACATCACAATAGAGAGGTGAATCTGGCATTGATATTTAACATCAATGTAGAGAGGCTGGTCTGGCATTGATATGTGACATCACAATAGAGAGGTGAATCTGGCATCGATATTCAACATCAATGTAGAGATGTTTGCCTGGAATTGATATTTAACATCACAGTAGAGAGGTTCTTCTGACATTGATATATGACATCACAATAGAGAGGTGAATATGGCATTGACATTTAACATCAATGTAGAGAGGCTGGTATGGCATTGAAATGTGACATCACAGTAGAGATGCTGGTCTGGCTTTGATATTTAACAACACAGTAGAGAGGTTCCTCTGACACTGATATGTGACATCACAATAGAGAGGTGAATCTGGCATTGATATTTAACATCACAGTAGAGAGGTTCGTCTGACATTGATATGTGACATTACAATAGAGCGGTTAATCTGGCATTGATATGTGACATCACAATAGAGAGGCGAGTCTGGAATTGATATTTGACATCACAATAGAGAGGAGAATCTGGCATTGATATTTGTTTTCACAATAGAGAGGCGAATCTGGCATTTATGTGTGACATCACAGTAGAGAGGCGATTCTGTCATTGACATTTGTTTTCACAATAGAGAAGCGAATCTGGCATTGATATTTGACATCACAATAGAGAGTTTCGTCGGACATTGATATGTGACATCACAGTGGAGAGGTGAATCTGGCATTGATATTTAACATCAATGATGAGAGGTTCGTCTGGCATTGATATGAGACATCACAATAGACACGTTCGTTTGACATTGATATGTGACATCACAATAGAGCGGTTAATCTGGCATTGATATGTGACATCACAATAGAGAGGTTAATCTGGCATTGATATGTGATATCACAATAGAGAGGCGAATCTGGCATCGATATTCAACATCAATGTAGAGAGGCTGGTCTGACACTGATATGTGACATCACAGCAGAGATGCGAGTCTGGTATTTATATTTGATATCACACCAGAGACGCAAATCTGGTATTGATATTTGCCATCAAAACACAGAGGCGAATCTCGTATTTATATGTGACATCACATCAGGGACGCGATTCTGGCATTGATATGTGACATCAGAGCAGAGCGAGGCGAATCTGGTATTGATATGTGACATCACAATAGAGAGGTGAATCTGGCATTGATATTTGACATCACAACACAGACGCGAGTCTGGTATTGATATGTGACATCACATCAGGGACGCGATTCTGGCATTGATATGTGACATCAGAGCAGAGCGACGCGAATCTGGTATTGATATGTGACATCACAGCAGAGAAGCGAGTCTGTTATTGATATGTGACATCACAGCAGAGAGACTAATCTTGCATTGATATTTGACTTAACAATAGAGAGGCGATTCTGGCATTGATATTTGTTTTCACAATAGAGAAGCGAATCTGGCATTGATATTTGACATCACAATAGAGAGGTGAATCTGGCATTGATATTTGACATCACATTAGAAACGCGAATCTGTCATTGATATTTGACATCACAGCAGTGAGGCGAATCTGGCATTGATATTTGAACTGACAATAGAGAGGCGAAACTGACATTGATATTTGTCATCACAGCAGTGAGGCGAATCTGGCATTGATATTTGACATAACAATACAGAGGCGGATCTGGCATTAATATTTGACTTCCCAATAGAGAGGCGAGTCTGCCACTGATGTCTGACATCACAATAGACAGGCGAATCTCACATTGATATGTGACATCAAAATAGAGAGGTGAATCTGGCATTGATATTTGACATCTCAATTGAGAGGCGAATCTGGTATTGATATTTGACATGACTAGGGATGGGTATCGTTTAGGTCTTATCCGATACCGGTGCCAAACCGGTACTTTTGAAACGGTGTCGGTGCTTAAACGGTGCTCAAACCGGTGCTTAAGGAATGGAGAACACAAAATTGGTCCAAAAAACTCTCATGTTCAGCTGTTTTTTTTGGTTTTTTTTTTGTAAAAAGATAACAATTTTAGCCTTTTCTTCAGCTATAGGTTCATATATGGTATCACTCTTGGTTGGAAGCAGTGCTTAATCAATGGAAAAAACACAAACTTTGTCCAAAAACCTCTCATGTTTAACTGTTTTCCACTTTTTCTTTGGTCATTTTAGCCATTTTGGCCAGGTTGAAGGGAGTATCTGCCATCAAACAAGAAGACAGCCGCATGTAACTACGACGGTGTTTGCTAGTTCACCTTACATGCATTAATATAATAACATGGTTAGCCTACTCAACGTAAATTACACACGAACAACATTAAGCTACTCACGCAGAGAAGAACGGCTGCTGCTGCCATCATCATCATCCGTCATCATTTCTGCTACACTGGCAGGGCTAGGGGCCAGGACTCTACTCTTCGGGTTTTTGGGGGATGTTGCTAACTCCGGGTCCGATAACAGGCACCACACCCGCAGTAGATGTGCCGGTGTGAGGTCTCACAGCAAGCTATCAAACACGGCGCATTTCTCGGCTTTAAAAAAACCCGCTATGCGTCGCCAGGTGTTTCATCGGATTTGAGGTGTTACCTCCTTTGCACAGTATCACAGTACCAGCTTAAAGCACTTGTTGCAGGCTGCTGAGTTTGCATCTTTTGTTGTGAAGTACAGCCAGACTATGACCGCTTCGCCTTGGGCATTTTTAATCTGTAGCTCTGCTCTAAAAGAACGTACGTACCTGGACCCGCCAACTATCCTCGGAAACGTAAAATGATTGGCTAGAATTGGCTCAGGAAAAAAAAGCACCGAAATAAAGCACCGAAATGTGCGCTGCTTTTCGGTCTGGTTACTACTGTTTATGTCAGAACTGGTGCCATCATGGCACCGGACACTGGTACCCATCCCTAGACATGACAATAGAGAGGTGAATCTGGCATTGATATTTGACATCACAGCAGTGAATCGAATCTGGCATTGATATTTGACATGACAATAGAGAGGCGGAACTGGCATTGATATTTGACATCACATTAGAAACGCTAATCTGGCATTGATATTTGACATCACAATAGAGAGGCAAAACTGGCATTGATATTTGACATCACATTAGAAACGCTAATCTGGCATTGATATTTGACATCACAATAGAGAGGCGATTCTGACATTGATATTTCTTTTCACAACAGAGACGCCAATCAGGCATTTATGTGTGACATCACAATAGAGAGGCGATTCTGGCATTGATACTTGTTTTCACAATAGAGAAGCGATTCTGGCATTGATATGTGACATCACAGCAGAGAGGCTAACCTGGCATTGATTTTTGACATCACATCAGAGCCACGAATCTGGCATTGATATTTGACATCACAATAGAGAGGCGAATCTGGTATTTATATATGATATCACAACAGAGACGCGAATCTGGTATTGATATGTGACATCACAGCAGAGACGCGAGTCTGGTATTGATATTTGACATCACAATAGAGAGGAGAATCTGGTATTGATAGTTGACATCACAATATAAAGGAGAATCTCGCATTGATATTTGACATCACAACAGAGAGGCAAATCTCGCATTGATATTTGACATCACAACAGAGAGGCAGATCTGGTATTGATATTTAACATCACAGTAGAAAGGCGATAATGGTATTGATATTTGACATAACAGCAGAGACGCGAGTCTGGTATTGATATGTGAAATCACATCAGGGACGCGATTCTGGCATTGATATGTGACATCACATCAGTGAGACGAATCTGGCATTGATTTGTGACATTACATCAGAGAGGTGAATATGGCATTGATATGTGACATCACAATAGAGAGGAGAATCTGGTATTGATATTTGACATCACAGCAGAGACGCGAGTCTGGTATTGATAGTTGACATCACAATATAAAGGAGAATCTTGTATTGATATGTAACATCACAGCAGAGAGACGAATCTGACATTGATATGTGACATCACAGCAGAGAGACAAATCTGGTATTGATATTTGACATCACAGTAGAGAGGCGATAATGTTATTGATATTTGACATCACAATAGAGAGGCGAATCTGGCATTGATATTTGTTTTCATAACAGAGAGGCGAATCTGGCATTGATATGTGACATCACATCAGTGAGACGAATCTTGCATTGATATGTGACATCACAGTAGAGAGGTGAATATGGCATTGAAATTTGACATCACAATAGAGAGGCGAATCTGGCATTAATATGTGACATCACAATAGAGAGGCGAATCTGGAATTGATATGTGACATCACAATAGAGAGGCGATTCTGGTATTGATATTTATTTTCACAATAGAGAGGCGAATCTTTAATTTATATGTGACATCACAATAGAGAGGCGATTCTGACATTGATATTTGTTTTCACAATAGAGAAGCGAATCTGGCATTGATACTTGACATCACAATGGAGAGGCGATTCTGGCATTGATATTAGACATCTTAGCAGAGAGGCGAATCTGTCATTGATATTTGTTTTCACAACAGAGAGGCAAATCTGGCATTGATATTTGTTTTCACAATAGAGAGGCGAATCTGGCATTTATGTGTGACATCACAATAGACAGGCGATTCTGGCATTGATATTTGTTTTCACAATAGAGAAGCGAATCTGGCATTGATATTTGACATAACAATAGAGAGGCGATTCTGGCATCGATATTCAACATCAATGTAGAGAGGCTGGTCTGGCATTGATATGTGACATCACAATAGAGAGGTGAATCTGGCATCGATATTCAACATCATTGTAGAGAGGCTGGTCTGGCATTGATTTTTAACTTCACAATAGAGAGGTGAATCTGGCATTGATATTTAACATCACAGTAGAGAGTTTCGGCGGACATTGATATGTGACATCACAGTAGAGAGGTGAATCTGGCATTGATATTTAACATCAATGATGAGAGGTTCTTCTGACTTTGATATATGACATCACAATAGAGAGGTGAATCTGGCATTGACATTTAACATCAATGTAGAGAGGCTGGTCTGGCATTGATATGTGACATCACAATAGAGAGGTGAATCTGGTATCGATATTTCACATCACAGTAGAGAGGTTCGTCTGACATTGATATTTGCCATCACAATAGAGAGATAAATCTGGCGTTGATATTTAACATCACAGTAGAGTGGCTCGTCTGACATTGATATGTGACATCACAATAGAGAGGTGAATCTGGCATTGATATTTAACATCACAGTAGAGAGGTTTGTCTGACATTGACATGTGACATCACAATATAGAGGTGAATCTGGCATTGATATTTAAAGTCAATGTAGAGAGGTTGGTCTGGCATTGATATGTGACAACACAATAGAGTTTATGAATCTGGCATCGATATTCAACATCAATGTAGAGATGCTGGTCTGGCATTGATATTTAACATCACAGTAGAGAGGTTCTTCTGACATTGATATATGACATCACAATAGAGAGGTGAATCTGGCATTGACATTTAACATCAATGTAGAGAGGCTGGTCTGGCATTGATATGTGACATCACAATAGACAGGTGACTCTGGCATTGATATTTAACATCACAGTAGAGAGGTTCGTCTGACATTGATATGTGACATCACAATAGAGAGGTGAATCTGGCATTGATATTTAACATCAATGTAGAGAGGCTGGTCTGGCATTGATATGTGACATCACAATAGAGAGGTGAATCTGGCATCGATATTCAACATCAATGTAGAGATGTTTGCCTGGAATTGATATTTAACATCACAGTAGAGAGGTTCTTCTGACATTGATATATGACATCACAATAGAGAGGTGAATATGGCATTGACATTTAACATCAATGTAGAGAGGCTGGTATGGCATTGAAATGTGACATCACAGTAGAGATGCTGGTCTGGCTTTGATATTTAACAACACAGTAGAGAGGTTCCTCTGACACTGATATGTGACATCACAATAGAGAGGTGAATCTGGCATTGATATTTAACATCACAGTAGAGAGGTTCGTCTGACATTGATATGTGACATTACAATAGAGCGGTTAATCTGGCATTGATATGTGACATCACAATAGAGAGGCGAGTCTGGAATTGATATTTGACATCACAATAGAGAGGAGAATCTGGCATTGATATTTGTTTTCACAATAGAGAGGCGAATCTGGCATTTATGTGTGACATCACAGTAGAGAGGCGATTCTGTCATTGACATTTGTTTTCACAATAGAGAAGCGAATCTGGCATTGATATTTGACATCACAATAGAGAGTTTCGTCGGACATTGATATGTGACATCACAGTGGAGAGGTGAATCTGGCATTGATATTTAACATCAATGATGAGAGGTTCGTCTGGCATTGATATGAGACATCACAATAGACACGTTCGTTTGACATTGATATGTGACATCACAATAGAGCGGTTAATCTGGCATTGATATGTGACATCACAATAGAGAGGTTAATCTGGCATTGATATGTGATATCACAATAGAGAGGCGAATCTGGCATCGATATTCAACATCAATGTAGAGAGGCTGGTCTGACACTGATATGTGACATCACAGCAGAGATGCGAGTCTGGTATTTATATTTGATATCACACCAGAGACGCAAATCTGGTATTGATATTTGCCATCAAAACACAGAGGCGAATCTCGTATTTATATGTGACATCACATCAGGGACGCGATTCTGGCATTGATATGTGACATCAGAGCAGAGCGAGGCGAATCTGGTATTGATATGTGACATCACAATAGAGAGGTGAATCTGGCATTGATATTTGACATCACAACACAGACGCGAGTCTGGTATTGATATGTGACATCACATCAGGGACGCGATTCTGGCATTGATATGTGACATCAGAGCAGAGCGACGCGAATCTGGTATTGATATGTGACATCACAGCAGAGAAGCGAGTCTGTTATTGATATGTGACATCACAGCAGAGAGACTAATCTTGCATTGATATTTGACTTAACAATAGAGAGGCGATTCTGGCATTGATATTTGTTTTCACAATAGAGAAGCGAATCTGGCATTGATATTTGACATCACAATAGAGAGGTGAATCTGGCATTGATATTTGACATCACATTAGAAACGCGAATCTGTCATTGATATTTGACATCACAGCAGTGAGGCGAATCTGGCATTGATATTTGAACTGACAATAGAGAGGCGAAACTGACATTGATATTTGTCATCACAGCAGTGAGGCGAATCTGGCATTGATATTTGACATAACAATACAGAGGCGGATCTGGCATTAATATTTGACTTCCCAATAGAGAGGCGAGTCTGCCACTGATGTCTGACATCACAATAGACAGGCGAATCTCACATTGATATGTGACATCAAAATAGAGAGGTGAATCTGGCATTGATATTTGACATCTCAATTGAGAGGCGAATCTGGTATTGATATTTGACATGACTAGGGATGGGTATCGTTTAGGTCTTATCCGATACCGGTGCCAAACCGGTACTTTTGAAACGGTGTCGGTGCTTAAACGGTGCTCAAACCGGTGCTTAAGGAATGGAGAACACAAAATTGGTCCAAAAAACTCTCATGTTCAGCTGTTTTTTTTGTTTTTTTTTTTGTAAAAAGATAACAATTTTAGCCTTTTCTTCAGCTATAGGTTCATATATGGTATCACTCTTGGTTGGAAGCAGTGCTTAATCAATGGAAAAAACACAAACTTTGTCCAAAAACCTCTCATGTTTAACTGTTTTCCACTTTTTCTTTGGTCATTTTAGCCATTTTGGCCAGGTTGAAGGGAGTATCTGCCATCAAACAAGAAGACAGCCGCATGTAACTACGACGGTGTTTGCTAGTTCACCTTACATGCATTAATATAATAACATGGTTAGCCTACTCAACGTAAATTACACACGAACAACATTAAGCTACTCACGCAGAGAAGAACGGCTGCTGCTGCCATCATCATCATCCGTCATCATTTCTGCTACACTGGCAGGGCTAGGGGCCAGGACTCTACTCTTCGGGTTTTTGGGGGATGTTGCTAACTCCGGGTCCGATAACAGGCACCACACCCGCAGTAGATGTGCCGGTGTGAGGTCTCACAGCAAGCTATCAAACACGGCGCATTTCTCGGCTTTAAAAAAACCCGCTATGCGTCGCCAGGTGTTTCATCGGATTTGAGGTGTTACCTCCTTTGCACAGTATCACAGTACCAGCTTAAAGCACTTGTTGCAGGCTGCTGAGTTTGCATCTTTTGTTGTGAAGTACAGCCAGACTATGACCGCTTCGCCTTGGGCATTTTTAATCTGTAGCTCTGCTCTAAAAGAACGTACGTACCTGGACCCGCCAACTATCCTCGGAAACGTAAAATGATTGGCTAGAATTGGCTCAGGAAAAAAAAGCACCGAAATAAAGCACCGAAATGTGCGCTGCTTTTCGGTCTGGTTACTACTGTTTATGTCAGAACTGGTGCCATCATGGCACCGGACACTGGTACCCATCCCTAGACATGACAATAGAGAGGTGAATCTGGCATTGATATTTGACATCACAGCAGTGAATCGAATCTGGCATTGATATTTGACATGACAATAGAGAGGCGGAACTGGCATTGATATTTGACATCACATTAGAAACGCTAATCTGGCATTGATATTTGACATCACAATAGAGAGGCAAAACTGGCATTGATATTTGACATCACATTAGAAACGCTAATCTGGCATTGATATTTGACATCACAATAGAGAGGCGATTCTGGCATTGATATTTCTTTTCACAACAGAGACGCCAATCAGGCATTTATGTGTGACATCACAATAGAGAGGCGATTCTGGCATTGATACTTGTTTTCACAATAGAGAAGCGATTCTGGCATTGATATGTGACATCACAGCAGAGAGGCTAACCTGGCATTGATTTTTGACATCACATCAGAGCCACGAATCTGGCATTGATATTTGACATCACAATAGAGAGGCGAATCTGGTATTTATATATGATATCACAACAGAGACGCGAATCTGGTATTGATATGTGACATCACAGCAGAGACGCGAGTCTGGTATTGATATTTGACATCACAATAGAGAGGAGAATCTGGTATTGATAGTTGACATCACAATATAAAGGAGAATCTTGTATGGATATTTGACATCACAACAGAGAGGCGAATCTCGCATTGATATTTGATATCACAACAGAGAGGCGAATCTCACATGATATGTGACATCACAACAGAGAGTCGAATATGGCATTGAAATGTGACATCAGAATAGAGAAGCGAATCTGGCATTGATATTTGACATCACAGCAGAGACGCGAATATGGCATTGATATGTGACATCACAATAGAGAGGCGATTCTGGCATTGATATTTGTTTTCACAATAGAGAGGCTAATCTGGCGTTGATATTTGACATCACAGCAGAGAGGCGATTCTGGCATTGATATTTGTTTTCACAATAGAGAGGAGAATCTGGTATTGATATTTGACATCACAGCAGAGACGCGAGTCTGGTATTGATAGTTGACATCACAATATAAAGGAGAATCTTGTATTGATATTTGACATCACAACAGAGAGGCGAATCTCGCATTGATATGTGACATCACAACAGAGAGGCGAATCTCACATGATATGTGACATCACAAAAGAGAGGCGAATATGGCATTGATATGTGACATCAGAATAGAGAGGTGAATCTGGCATTGATATTTAACATCACAATAGAGAGGCGATTCTGGCATTGATATTTGTTTTCACAATAGAGAGGCGAATCTTTCATTGATATGTGACATCACAGCAGAGAGGCGATTCTGGCATTGATATTTGTTTTCACAATAGAGAGGAGAATCTGGTATTGATGTTTGACATCACAGCAGAGACGCGAGTCTGGTATTGATAGTTGACATCACAATATAATGGAGAATCTTGTATTGATATATGACATCACAACAGAGAGGCGAATCTCGCATTGATATTTGACATCACAACAGAGAGGCGAATCTCACATGATATGTGAAATCACAACAGAGAGGCGAATATGGCATTGAAATGTGACATCACAATAGAGAGGCGAATCTGGCATTGATATTTGACATCACAATAGAGAGGTGAATCTGGCACTGATATTTGACATCACATTAGAAACGCGAATCTGGCATTGATATTTGAACTGACAATAGAGAGGCGAAACTGACATTGATATTTGTCATCACAGCAGTGAGGCGAATCTGGCATTGATATTTGACATAACAATACAGAGGCGGATCTGGCATTGATATTTGACATCACATCAGAGACGCGAATCTGGCATTGATGTTTGACATCACAATAGACAGGCGAATCTCACATTGATATGTGACATCAAAACAGAAAGGCGAATCTGGCATTGATATTTGACTTAACAATAGAGAGTTGAATCTGGTAATGATATTTGACATCTCAATAGAGAAGTTAATCTGGCATTGATATGTGACATCACAATAGACAGGCGAATCTCACATTGATATTTGACATCAGAACAGAGAGGCGAATCTGGTATTGATATTTGACATCTCAATTGAGAGGCGAATCTGGTATTGATATTTGACATCTCAATAGAGAGGCGAATCTGGTATTGATATTTGACATGACAATAGAGAGGTGAATCTGGCATTGATATGTGACATCACAATAGAGAGGCGAATCTGGAATTGATATTTGTTTTCACAATAGAGAGGCGAATCTGGCATTGATATTTGGCATCATCATAGTGAGGAGAATCTGGCATTGATATTTGACATCACAATAGAGAGGCAAAACTGGCATTGATATTTGACATCACAGCAGAGAGGCGATTCTGGCATTGATATTTGTTTTCACAATAGAGAGGAGAATCTGATATTGATATTTGACATCACAACAGAGAGGCGAATCTCGTATTGATATTTGACATCACAACAGAGAGGCGAATCTCACATGATATGTGACATCACAACAGAGAGGCGAATATGGCATTGAAATGTGACATCACAATAGAGAGGCGAATCTGGCATTGATATTTCACATCACAATAGAGACGTGAATCTGGCATTGATATTTGACATCACAGCAGAGAGGCGAATCTGGAATTGATATGTGACATCACAATAGAGAGGCGAATTTGGAAGAGATATTTGACATCCAGATTGTTATGTTAAATATCAATGCCAGATTCGCCTCTCTGTTGTGATTTCAAATATCAATTCCAGATTCGCCTCTCTATTGTGAAGTCAAATATTAATGTCAGATTCGCCTTTCTTTTGTGATGTCACATATCAGTGCGAGATTCGCCGCTCTGTTGTGATGTCAAATATCAATACCAGACTAGCCTCTCTGTTGTGATGTCACATATCAATACGTGATTCGTCTCTCTTTTGTGATGTCACATATCAATACCAGATTCGCCTCTCTATTGAGATCTCACATATCAATGCGTGATTCGCCTCTCTGTTGTGTTGTCAAATATCAATGCCAGATTCGCCTCTCTGTTGTGATGTCACATATCAATGCGTGATTCGCCTCTCTGTTGTGATGTCAAATATCAATGCCAGATTTGCCTCTCTGTTGTGATGTCAAATATAAATGCGTGATTCCCCTCTCTATTGTGATGTTGTAAAAAGAAAATTGTACTCAGCAGTCAGTATAAGCTTTTAATGATATAAGTCTACATATGATAGAATACTGTATGATAACCTTTTGATGACTTTGACTGTTGTCCACTACAAGACCTGTTTCTGTTTTATAATTTCTTTCTCACAGCGATAATAGCTGAACAAGCAGGAAGAGGAGAGCTGGACACTTTTATCTGCGCTCCCTAACAAGAAGAGGGGCCGCGTCCTTCTGAATCTCACAACACACACACATACACCTGAACCTCTCTTATCTTCACTCCCTACGCACTAACATTCCTCTGCCTATGAATAGACGTATTCACTGTTGTATTACTTTTGTATATAAATAAAGACCAGAGCGGTAACAGAGCGCTGATCACAGGGCCCCCACTCTGATGTGAGCGTTCTGTGACCGCCATTGCAAGTAAAGAGTTGCAGTGTGTGTATCTCTTCACTCTTAGACTCTTAGCTGAAGAAGTGTCTTTAGAATAAATCTCTTCAGATGTCACATATCAATGTGTTATTCGCCTCTCTGTTGTGAAGTCACATATCAATGCCAGATTCGCCTATCTATTGTGATGTCACATATGAGTGCGAGATTCGCCGCTCTGTTGTGAAGTCACATATCAATACCATATTCGCGTCTCTGCTGTGATGTCACATATCAATGCCAGACTCGTGTCTCTGCTGTGATGTCACATATTAATGTCAGATCCGCCTCTGTATTGTTTGAAATGCCCCTAATGATCGTCCCAAAGCAAGAACCAGTTTACCGCGTGTACAAAATAAGGGACTTGGAAGCGCTGGTTAAACAGCTTCCACCCAAAACAGAGGGAGGAGCAGCTTGGTTGAGGAAGTTAAGAACCTTAACAGAAGGGGAGGAGCTAGCCACTGGAGACTTCCGGGCGATAGCAGGAAGATGTATGCTAGGCAGAGGATTAGCAGACGTAGAGGAAATTGCTAACACCACAGCCTACCCAATTGACATGCCATATAACACGGTGGAAGACAAGCTAGCTGACGCGGTCTGTGAGAAATATATGATACCAAATTTAGGGTCCATACCAAAGATTTCCTGGGACCCCAAATACACCCCCAGAGAATTTCTGGAGAGAGCTAAGCAAGCAAGCAAGCAATTTAAGGAACAATTGATGTCACAAACTGGCATACATCCAGGCCAGGAAGGAGAGCACAGAGCGTGGTTTCGCGCAGCTGTGCTGAAGGGGCTTCCGGACAAAGTAACAACCGATTTAGAAAAGAACCCAGATTTTACAGTGGCAGACTCTACTCAGTGGGAGAGACACGTGGTCCATCGGCTCCAGTTGGAACAGGACGAGGCGAACAAACAACTAGAAGACGCACAGGCGCAACTGTTGAAGTGACAGCTGAATGAAGCCCGTGAGAAGCATAATTCTAAGAAAAAAGAGCGGAAAGAGGCCAACAAAATTTTGATGATTGTAAAGCCCAAAGCTGATCCCGTGCCTTACTGGCCAGATCTTGATCCTAACCTTTATGACTCTGCCACTTACAGACCCAGCTCTGATCAAGCTGGGCAAACAAACTTTGAAGCACCGATATGTGGTCTCCCCACAAGTGCCTGTGAATCTGATGGGCAGAGACTTACTCATCAAACTGGGAGCCACTATCATGTGTTCTGATGGATTAACTGTGACTCTGCCAGGAGGAACGCCTCTCCCATGCCTGGAAACAAACTCAAAGAATCAGTACTTGATGCAAGACTGTGAACAACCCATAGCTGACATTTACTGGGGGCGCCTGGTAAAAGAAGGCATTCTGAGACAATACCAATAATGGAAACCCTGGATCATGAGCCTTGCGGTTTATTCCCCGCCTCGCGATCCCTACCACGTCACTCTTTTCTACGATGATTTCTACGATGATGTATACCGGGAAGGTCATCAGGCAAAGGAACTGGGATCAATGGTCAAGCGGGCGCTGGATAACATTTGGTGGCAAAGCACCCAAATTCCAAATGTCTGGTATACACCAAAATGTAAAACGTACCGTATCACTTGTTTGTCCAACGACACAGTGATACTAGAACATCAACAAATATCGAGAACACATGGCAGGGAGAGAGCGGATCACCCAGACGCAGTGGCGGAACTTTCGTAATTGGCTGACACTCTGTGGTCTACTGGACCCACAGATGTCGGCCTAGCCAATTGTTCGCCTGTTCTGTTCCAGCTCAAGTCAGAAACACCAATTTCACGACCACAGTATAAGCACAAACCTGAAGCAGAGGAAGGGATTGCTGAGACGATTGAAGGGCTGCTGAAAGTAGGAGTGCTTGAGCCCTAGCAATCCTTTTGGAACACACCAATTTTGCCGGTGGAGAAACATGGGACAGGGAAGTACCGAATGGCGCATGACCTCAGGGCCATTAACGCCATATTACGTACTGACACTGTGCCCGTACCTAACCCGTACACAGCTCTAACAGCCATTACATGGGACCAAAAGTGGTTCACATGCATTGACCTTGCTAACGCATTCTTCTGTCTCCCCTTACACGACTCACTCAGAGACATTTTCTCATTCACATACAGAGGTCGCCAGTACAGATACACACGTCTGCCACAAGGCTTTGCACTCTCCCCTGGCATTTTCAATCAGGTGCTCAAAGAGGCCCTGTCACCTTGTCAGTTGCCTGAGGGGTGTACACTGATACAGTATGTCAGGGGTGGGCAGGGGTGGCCCCGAGGGCCGGTGTCAGCCATTGGTGTGTGTAGATGCTCTGACCGGCTGGCCAGAAGCATGGGCTACTAAAAGGGAGGATGCTAAAAGTGTGATTAAGTGCTTAATCAATCATTATATTCCCAGGCACGGGTTTCCCAAGCGCATTAGATCAGACAATGGGACCCACTTTAAGAACCAAGACCTGGCGGAGGTGGAGAGGATGTTGGGAGTAAAACACAGGTTTGGGACAGTGTACCATCCTCAATCTCAAGGGAAAGTAGAGAGAATGAACTTAAACTTGAAAAACAAGTTGTCTAAAATTTGTGCACAGACGGGGCTAAATTGGGTTTCAGCCCTGCCAATTGCTCTAATGACTATAAGATGTTCTGTTAACCAATCCACAGGTTTCACACCCTACGAGCTGCAGACGGGAAGGCAGTTCAGAGCACCCTGGACAGCGGTCCCGGCGGAACCGAGTATCAAAAGTAACAGGTCTCATGCAGAATATTGGAATGAATTAAAAGCTCTTGTCTCGAGTTTCACAAAACAGGTTACGCCTGGAGTACACACTGTGGACAGGGCGACCCCTGAGGCAAAACCGGTGTGGCTGAAGGTCATCAAACGCAAGTGGAAAGAGCCCCGCTGGACCGGTCCGTACGAGGTGACTGCCCGGATGGCTACAGCAGTTCAACTGAAAGGAAAAGGCGACACCTGGTTCCACTGGTCGCAGTGTGCACTAGCAGACGAGAGCTTGGTGGAGGAAAACTTGTCTCCACCCAACACAGGTGTCAACGAAATACAGAGGCATAATAAATCCTCTCACCTGTGCAACGGGCCGACCAGCAGTCTACCTGGGAGGCTGAAGAAAGAAGAGGGGTATCGCAGAAAGTCGCCGCGCCAGCGAAAAGGAGTGGTAACAAATCAGTAACTCCAGAAAGGGGAGAAATTTCTAGCCAAAGTGCAAAAGAACACACAACACAATGCAAACACACGAATCAGAGATACGTAATGAGAGAAAACTTATTAAAATGTTCCTTACAACCACATGTTTATTATATGCAATAATATTGACCATGGCTGTGTGTTTTATTGTCTATATTTTGCAGAGCACCCAAGGCCACTTGTCCGAACACGGAGGCCAGTCCAGCACAGCACTTCCTGAGACATTAATTGCCGAAATGGGACCATTGAGAAGACCAAAGCGCGAGGTGTCAGGTAAAGGGGATGAGTGCCTCCGCACAAATAATGGCATAGAACTGGACTACGTTTAAGGGTCCACAAGCTCATTCACGTTTGACTTGTGTGAGGTCATTGAGTGTAAAGGGGCTAGTAGCAGCTGGAGGGGATATGATGTGTGGGTCTGTAATCACCCAATGATATGCACCAGGAGAGGGAGCCCTTATTCCAGTCCAGGGATCCATCGTTCAGGGGGAGTATATACAGCAGGGCAATGGTGTTCCTGGGATAACGTGGTAAGTTGGACAGGAGTAGGGTGGCAGCCATATGTGCCGGGAGGCTTAAAGGGAATAGCAATTCAGAGGGATTTTTCTTCATCCCAGAACCCTATCACACTTTCTCTAGGTCCGTGGAGCTCCCTGCCCAAATCTGAAAGTCCGGGTGGTGTATTCTATCTGGTAATTGGGGTAGATGTGTCGGGAACAGATCCAATTGGGGTAATTAGAGTTAACTTAGTCAATCCAAAACCTAAGCTGGTCATAGAAAAAACTGTCACACACACGATTAACAATACAATAAACTCTGTCACACACTCCACAGGGCAATTGGGGAACGAGTCGTCAACTGTAGCACCAGAGGAGCAAGAACCAAAAGGTAGACGAGTCCTGACGGTGGATTACACTAGGTTGAAGCCTCAGGACCTAATTGAGCGTGCCGCCGGGTTCAGTGACAGTAACCTCTGGCTGGACTGGGTGGCTCAAAATGCTAAAGAACAACATGTATCTGATTGTGTTGCCTGTGCTTCAGCCAGACCACGTTTGTTCACGGAGCCCGCACCACTGTATCCAGAGGACATGTGGGGCTATGACTGTATGCTGCGGCTGACTAAATGTGCAGTGAGTACTGGCAACTGCACTCTGTTGTCTAGTTTATTTCCCCCAATCCCGAAGCAGACAAAAGCAGGACCATTTGTGCCAAAACAAGATAACTATACATGTTTCAAGTTCTCCACAGATACGGTAAAGTACAAGGTGGGAGACATTGACCCAAGCTGGTGCTCCGTTACTCTGACGGGGAGAACCACAAACAATGTAAGTGACCCAAACACGCTGATTGGAACATGGGCAAGAAGTGGGCTGTATTATTATTGTGGGCAGAACACCCTTTTGGTCCGTGTTGCTCTGGGAAGCGAGGGAACGTGTGCCATGGTGCGACTGTGGGCCATACCACAACACAACACACGTACATTGGCAGCCAGACGTAACAGATACATCTTAGTGAAGAGAGGGACACAGGGGACACATGCTTTCAATCCTAGGCTGAACTCACCTACCTGGATTGACTCAATAGGAGTGCCCAGGGGAGTTCCAAATGAGTATAAACTAGTAGACCAAGTAGCTTCAGGATTTGAAAGTACATTCATCTGGATAACGCCTAATAAGGATGTTGATCGTGTAACCCAGTGTTAAAAACGGGATTAAAAGCATAAATATTAATACTCTTTTGATTAAAATACTAATTTCATAATGGTAATAAATATTGATAAAAAGAAGTTAAATATAATAAATACTGATAAAAAGCATGTAAACATAAGTTTAATTAATATGTACGTATGTATATGTAATATATAAATGGTGTGGGGGCCGACTTAGTCCTGTGGAGTGTGTTTGTTAGATCCACTGAGCGACCAATCATTGGCTGGTCTGACCCTCCCCCAGTCTGTGTGCGCTGCTCAGACACCTGTGTGTGCCTTCGTGTGCCAGTCAGATACGCCAGAGACACAGACGGTGAAAGATCCGTTTACCCGTGCGGCGAAGAAGCTAGCTGGATAGTGAAAGCCCTTTTTCGGCGAGAATAATAAGAGTGATACCGTATTCTAGAGGCCGTGAGCCAGCGTGAGCACTGTGAAGCCCCGTGTAGCATTTGTTGCTTCACATGGTAAGTCCCAGGCAGTACATGTGCACTAGCATAGCATGCTACGCTAGCCATTTTGCAATGAAAGTGCCCTTTCCGAGGCTAAAGCAAGTAGCACTGAGTCTGCTGCACTTTATACGAAATGTTCTTTAAAGGTTCATGTCACATTACTGTGGTATTGATGTATAATGTATGGTTTTGTGCGAAGTTGTTATGTTAGCACATGTTCACTTTTCTCATGGTGCTAATTATAGTTCTGCAACGTGAAAGCAACGTGAAATTAAATGCCTTCACCTGCACTTTACTTAGTAGAAACTTGATAAGTCTCAAGCCAATGTGTATTTTAATGCACTGCTGAGCTATTTTGTATTATTTTAAATGTGTGTTTCCTATGCACTTTTTCCCTTTGAAATTAGAATAATTTGTTGTACAACATAGAATGTTTTGAAAGAAATTTAGAAACACTACAAGCAAGTAGTAGTAATAATAAGTTACAGACATGATAGCTTAAATGTTGAACTACTGTGTTCTGGCCTGGTCCCCAGGTCAGGCGAGCCAGCCAGGAGCCTAGAGTGTTGTGTGACAACATTGGAATCCTCTATGACCTTTGATCAGACCCTCACATACTGTGAAAATGGATTTTGTCAAGAAGTATGCCATTAAAGTACCAAATGCCTTTATTGTTACAGATAGAGAGAAAGACAAAGAGGTATTTGAATTTCTGGAGCAACATGGTACTATTCGTAGAGTACTCGCTGTCGATGATGACTCTTCTGCATTCCACAAAAGTCAGATTGTAGAGTTCGAGTCCGGTGCAGCCGTTGAAATATTAGGACCTAAGCTGCCTTACCTCTTACAGTCCACTGACAATCCAGATGTCAGTTACCGCATTCGAGCCTTAACTGACGTCTATACTAAGACCGTAGGGGGCAATGTTACTGAGGCTTACATTAGCAACCTGAAGGGTTTAGCCAAGTTAAGTGGGAAGGATTTCGAAGAAGTGGTGCGGCAGGCCATATCCACAATAGGGAAGACCATCGAAGCTGCTGAGACAGCTGAGATAAACCCTGAAAATGATACTGCTGACCAGACTTGCCCTGTGGTAGGATCCACACAACTTGGAGCCTCACCTTCAGTCTTAACTGAACTGCCTCACCCTCCTGAACCCATTCAGGGCACATTCCAACGCCCCATGAGACCAAACTTGACACCTCAAATATTGAGCCCAACTGACCTCAACCCACCAGAGGTTCAGAAAATAGTAGTTGAGCATGTTGTCAAGAGTGTTGAGAAGACATCACATGCTCACTCTACATTAAGACTCAGAGCTTTCTCTGGCAAGATGCCCAGACCTTACAGCGAAGCTGACTATGAAACATGGCGTTCTCATGTTGACTTGTTGATGGAAGATGCTTCTTTGTCTGAGTTGGAAAAAACTCGTAAGATACTTGAAAGTCTCCTTGCTCCCGCTTCTGATGTCATCCGCCCTCTTGGGCCAGAAGCCACTCCTGCAGACTATCTTAAACTTCTGGATTCAGCTTTTAGCAAAGTCAAAGATGGTGAGGAACTGTTTGTACGCTTCATGAACACCCTCCAAGATCACGGTGAAAAGCCCTCTGCTTATCTGCTTCGTTTGCAGGTGGCAGTCAATCACACTGACAGGGGATTTCTTTAAATCACCTTGCCGTTCTTCAGCTAAGACATCTGAGTTAGAAAACACAAACACTGCAGTTCTTTCACTCGCGAGGACGGTCACAGAGCGCTCGCACAAGAGACACTCATGGACTCGCGCTTTGTCACCGTCTGCATTCTTTATTTATACAAGATTGTTCTGTGTGTGTGTGTGTGTTACAAAGATAACAATGTCACTCAGAGCAGCGGGTTTTTCCCTTTTCTACATCTGTGTGTTCTGGTAAAAAGAGCTGAGGTTTCACTTCTCTACATCTAAATGTTCTCTGAAAACAGGAAGCGGTTATTTGCTGAATGGGTTCATCACACAAGTTACTAGGTGAAAAGTCATGTAGACATATGGTTTGCTTAGTGATACATAAAAGAATACATTTCATGTAGCTGATAACACTATATAAAAACAATTTTCCTTTGACATTCCCTGCTGTTTATCAGAACAATGAAATGTATCAATAAGTAACTACTTGTCTTTCACATTTTCAGTTACTACATCATTATTTGCACTTCATCTTCATCTAACAAATAGGAAAAGAAGTCTTCATGATCTTCATTGATTTCAGTACATCTGCGTATGCTGTGAATGATTAACTTATCATTTGTGAAATTACAGCTTTTAAACAAGGAATAACTCAAATAAAGAAAACAAAATTAAACCAGGAAAACTCCAACGCCAATCAACCGTCTCTATAGCATCTGAAGTCATGTTTAAAGAATGTACATTATCTGGTATTTAGGTGCAGCATGTGGTGTTGAATAAGACGCACAATCCTCCTTTCTCAGCCAGGATCATGTGCAGTGCTACACGATGTTGCATTACAGCAATTCTGAGAGCATCTATTTCTTGGTTTTGTCCCTCGTTGACCTTTCAGGATGCTTTGAGAAACAAGCCGAATCTATAGTCCAGTATCTCACTTCTGAGAGGACGTTTTTCCAACTCCTGCCCACAGGAAGAGTGAGTTGAGCACCTTTTGTCCAGTTGTCCAGATTTTGAATTCTTCAGGTACGTCGGTTTCCCAGATTGAGTCATGTGGTCTGGCTGTTGAAGTTGAGCGTTTCTTCCTGGATGAGGATGAGGATGTTGTTGTTGTTGTTGTGCACTTTACAAAAGTCATTCTGAAGGTGTGATCGGAGATCAGAATTAGTGCACATGTTCCAGGGTGTTTCCCATAAATGGTTGTGTTTAATATGCTCGACATGTGCGAGCAGACGTAACAGTCTTTCTCTGTGATCGTCCATCTTCTCTGTCTGCCTCGTGGCTCAGCTGCTGTTGGCATCAGCTGGGGTCCTGTAAGGGTGAGCTTTGTAGTCAAGGTAACCAGGAGGGTTACCCTTCACACCTACACCTGGCTGCCTAAAGTTGATCGGATAGAGATTGGAGTGTGGGCTTACCCGACGGGGGCCCAAGAACGCACTTACCACCCTCACCCCCGAAACAACCAAGCGTAGGCGCTTCCTCCTTGGTGTCGGGGCTTCCCGGGACCTCAGCCTTTTTGCATTGGCTCTGATGTATCCAGGAGGGTCTCTCTGCAGTTTTACAGGCTGTGGGTGTTGTCAATAACACTTTGTATTGGCCCTCCAAATGGGGTAAACTCCAATTTTTCCTCTGGAGCACCCCTTTCGCCTGGTTTCAACCTGCAAGAGACTGGAGAAGAGTCTTACGGCAGTTTATTGTTCAAAACAATATCCTTATTTTCTAGTAGTTTTGCCATCCATTCTGCCAGAGTTGTTTCTCTGACACAATTGTCTAAAGGTTCACTTTTTGCAACTGAGATTGCATCTGCTTTTTTCACTGGATAAATCTCTGGCCATTTTGAGAATACGTCGATAATCACTAGAGCGTATTTTGAGCCTTGACTTTCACTTAATTCAATAAAGTCCATGTGAATGGTGTAAAATGGATGAGGTGGGGTGGGGAAATGTCCTCTTATTATCCTCAGATTGCCTTGTGAATTGTGTTTTTGACAGATCATGCATGTCCTCACAAATTCCTTTGCTGAAATTTCAAAATTTAGAGTATAAAAGTGTATGTTTATGACTTGGACCATCCCTCCCGTTGAAACATGGCTTAACCCCGTGGGTCACTAATGCTGCTGTTCTGTGCAGGGACTTGTAAGGTTTTCCTTCACAAGTCATCAGATCAGTTTCTAGTTGTGCTCCACACTTTAACCATTTCTTCTGTTCTGTAGTTGGTGCGGCTTTTTGTTCATCTTTAAGTACATCAAGTGGTATTTGCATAGAGGACGCAGACATTAATGTGTCTACAGTTTGCTGTGCGGCTAACTTAGCTGCTTGATCTGCAAAGTTATTGCCTTTAGTTATTTCTGATTTATCTTTCTGATGTGCAGCAAAGTGATGTACTGCTAAAAAAACATACTGACTGTCAGTATATATATTTATGTCTTGGCCTGCGTGCAATTTACATGCACGTATGACTGCTGTGAGTTCTGCACTCTGAGCAGAGTGGGAGGATGTTAGCGGTTTCGCTTCTAAAACTCTGTTTGCTGTAGTTACTGCATAGCCGACGCAGTTTCATCCTAGGCTCTTTTTAGACGCTGAGCCGTCTACAAAAATGTCGGTGAAACCAGCTTGTGGGTACTGTGAATGTCAACACGTGGCTTTGTCTCCTCATCTAATTTTTTCATACAGCAGTGTGGATGACCTTCTTCGGGTGAGGCCAAAAGTGTGCTCGGGTTCAACTGACCGCACTTCTCGATTCTAATGTGTGATTGTGACAATAAGATTCCAACATATGAGAGCTGTCTTGCATGTATCAGGTAAGAGAAATTGGCTTAGATTAAAATTGAAGTCACCGCGTGTGGTACTCTAATAATCAAAGTGTGCTCTAAAACAATGTCAGGCAATGCTAAACTATATTCATTTGTAATACTAGTTTCAAGTTACTGAATGCTTCTTCTGTTTCATTTCTTTGTAGATGCAACACTACATTTTTACTTAAGGCATTTTAGGCAATTCCTATTTTTCAAAGAATTCATACATCTCACACATCTTACATATTTCAAACTTTTAAGCTAGGATTAAAAACTTTGCATTACTTACAGCTCATAGCTCACAGCTCTAAAACTAGACATTAGTAAATCATATGCCTAATCATTATGTGTCATTGTGATCCACAAGTATGATCACAAATTTGTTTTTCAAACCAACAAAACAAACAAACAAAAACAAAAATCAAATTGCCGATGGTGTGAACGCTTTACGCACATGAGTCAGGACACAAAAAGAAAAAAAGAAAAAGCTGCTGTCAGAAACAAAGCAGAAGTGTGAGGAAAAAAACTGAGCTCACAGACAGCTGCATGTGTGAGCTTTAATATGCAGCTTCTGCTCTAAAAGACAAATAACAATAAAAAATGTGTAACTTGCTCATCAGCTTGGTAGTGCCCACATATTTAATTCAGCTTCTCAAACCTGTAGCTTTAGCTGTTGTATACAGGGTTTGGCTTAGTAGTTGTTAGTATAGGTGTGCTCTATATCTCAACAATTTCTCATCTAGGATGACAGGTTATCAATCAGGTCAAGTGTCTCTATGCACCTGATTACTTTAGGTATATTCCTTATTTTCTTCATTTCATATATCATTGTACTGAGTTTGAGCAAACCTTAAGCTTGAATCTGACTACTTTTAACAATTATCCACCTCACATCATAACTGACTGAGGTGCCTCTTCTTATTAATAGTATGTCATTATTAATGTTATTATTGTTTTTTTTTATAACAGCAGTAGCATATTACAATATTTTATTAGTACATTACAATATTTTATCAGTATATTACAATATACCAATATACTACTAATATACAATAGTTTATTATTTTATATTTTATTATGTATCCATCAGGGGCTGGGGGTGATCTGCAGCTTCACCCCCTCCCAAGCTGGAGACATTTACCTTTTCACACACTTTCCTTGGCTGAACAATGACACAGCCTTAATATACCTTATGCATCTCTCTATTTTATTTAATATTTTTCGTGTGAATTATCTGCTTTCATTCATGCTATTCATTCTGGGCATGGTTGTCTATCCAATTTTGTTTCATTTGTTAATACCAATCTACAGGTTGTTATCCTTCCTATTATTAGTTTAAATACAGTAGAGATAAGCTCTAATTTAATTTAACCTTTTTTTTTTTATTCCACTTCATTCCTCTTGTATTTATATGTATTCAGTTGGGTCTGTATCCAGCCCTTGTTTAAACTTTGATCTCTAATCTTTTACTTGATGATGGATTATTGTGTTCTTCCTAGTCTGAACTGCTTCTTTGTTTCTTACAGTCACGTACAAAATGTGTCTCTTTTTCACACCTCCAGCATGCAGTCTTAAAGCCACTTTTTGGTGTGTGTATAGGCCTACCTATACCTCTTGCTGTTCCACTATGCATTCCTCTGTCTTTCTTTTGGACTAGTCCTACTCTGGTTTGTTGTTTTTCTAACATTTCTCATCAGGTGTTATTTTTGCTTGTTTATTCTCCATTCTCAAGGATTTTGCTGGGCTGTCACTGGCACGCTTGACTTCAGGGTGGTGGCTGACACGCCCTTCTACTCCGCGCACGGAGCGGTGTCAGTTTTATGAGGCGGAACTCAACCTTTCCCTTTTGTCGCCAGTACGTGAGCCTCAGCAAAGAAAACAATAAAAAAAACAAAAAACAATGGAAGTAGTTCAGCAGCGTATTGTGCTGTAAAATCAATTTACTTCCAGAACACATATACATACACACAGATAGACATTTGCGCGCTAATTTGTCACGAAGTATTTCACGGTCACTTCTAAAACCACTCTAAACACATTTCCTTGTGGTGAACTTAAACCTTATTTGTCACGAGGTATTTGACGGCAACCTCTAGAACCAATCTAAACTTAGTTCCTTCCGGCGAACTCAACCTATTTCACGAGTTTCACGAAGTAATTGCGGCTTCTTCTAACCTATTTTACGCGTATCACGAAGTAATTCCGGCTACAACAAACCTATTTTGCGCATTCTTCTAAACCCTTCCGGCGGTTTAAAACCAACAGTGTTTTCTCACCCTCAGTCGTCTTTTGCTGGTTGTGAGTCATCTGGTTGGATCCCAACGTCGTGGACCAGAACTATTACACCGGCCTGGACCCGAATTTTTCTTACGTCCCAGGTCTTTCACCTCTACCTGGAGAGGGCTGTCGACAGACTTCGGTGCTGGCTTTTCACGGCGTCAGATTACAGCAGTCAGACCTTGCATTGGAGTCACAGAAACGTGTCTGTTGTTTCCATCGCTAGGCTCGAAGGACCAATTTAAATGACAGGGGATTTCTTTAAATCACCTTGCCGTTCTTCAGCTAAGACATCTGAGTTAGAAAACACAAACACTGCAGTTCTTTCACTCGCGAGGACGGTCACAGAGCGCTCGCACAGGAGACACTCATGGACTCGCGCTTTGTCACCGTCTGCATTCTTTATGTATACAAGATTGTTCTGTGTGTGTGTGTGTGTTACAAAGATAACAACGTCACTCAGAGCAGCGGGTTTCTCCCTTTTCTACATCTGTGTGTTCTTGTAAAAAGAGCTGAGGTTTCACTTCTCTACATCTAAATGTTCTCTGAATACAGGAAGCGGTTATTTGCTGAATGGGTTCATCACACAAGTTACTAGGTGAAAAGTCATGTAGACATATGGTTTGCTTAGTGATACATAAAAGAATACATTTCATGTAGCTGATAACACTATATAAAAACAATTTTCCTTTGACACACACCGTGCGCAGAGGTGGGCTTGAACCACATGAAGTAAATAAGCAGCTTCTTAAACAGTTTTACAGAGGCTGCTGGGATGATAACTTGCTAATGGAGTTGCAGTTGGAGCTAAAGCATAAGGAGCCACCCACGTATGCAGAGCTATTGCTTCTCCTGCGTACTTCAGAAAACTGCCAAGAAGTTAAAAGCACACGAATGAAGAAACACTTTAGCGCCACAAAACCAAAAGCAGTGTCTCATGAACAGATGGTCACTGAAACAAATGCAGATGTTTATCCATCAAAGTCAGATAGTCTAGAAGAACTCAAAAAACAAGTTGCCGATCTAAAAAGCCAATTAGCTGCCGTCGTGAAGCCAAAGAAACAAGCAACACTGAAGACAGTTCGAACAAGGAAACCTGAAAATAAAAAACCTGACCATGCCAAACCTGAAAACTCACCTCCACCCAGCCGCCCCAGTACTAGGCCCAAGCCCTGGTATTGCTTCTGCTGTGGGGAAGATGGACATATAGTAGCCACTTGTGAGTCAGAGCCCAATCCTGCCCTTGTAGTTGCAAAACGAAAGGAACTAAGAGTGAGAAGGCAGATATGGGACAGGCAGAATGACCAGCTTTCTTTAAACTAAATTCTGCCTCCGTTGCGGGACAAATGGAGGCTGATGCTTTGTTAACCCGTCCCACCCAGGTTAAACAAAAAGCTTCACCTAAAAAGTGTGCCAGCCTAAAGTCACACACAAGAACAGATTCCTTTGACCTTCCTAAAGGTCTAATTGGTACAAAGAGTACTGCACAAGTGAAAGTTAATGGTCACACAGTGAGTTGTTTGCTAGATACTGGTTCCCAGGTGACTACAGTCCCCGAGTCCTACTATCGTCTGCATTTGTCCTCTCATGAGATTGGCACCCTCAACTTTTGAGGGTGCCAACGGTCAGTCTGTGCCTTACTTAGGCTACATTGAACTGCATGTCACTTTCCCAAAAGACTTCCTTGGCATTGAAGCTGAAGTTGTCCCCGATGTGCGCACAGCTTCTCGGTCCTTAGTGCTAATTGGGACAAACACATTAGATGTACTTTATGAGCTGTACTCTGACGCATGCCATGAACTGCAGCTGAACCTGCCATATGGCTATAGGGCAGTTCTAAAAGTTCTTGAATCACGACACAAACAGTCCAAAGACAGTAGTCTTGGTTTAGTGACGATGCACAACAAAGAGCCACAGTTGATTCCAGCAGGCCAAACTGTTGTTCTAGATGGTGATGTAGCTGTGTCAGCCGGTTATGGTGAAAAGTCCGTCTTGTTAGAGTATCCACGAATGTCAGCCTTACCTGGTGACATCCTTGTGAAACCTTGTCTCATAGACCTACCTGAACGAGCACCTTACTTTGTTCCAGTTATACTTACCAATGAATCCGAACATGGTGTGACAATCCCTCTAAATTGTGTCATCGGAGAAGTCAGTGCATATCAAAGAGTTCTATCTCACGAACACTCAGTGAGAACTCCAAGATCCCGAACTGAGCAGAAGTCAAATGTAACATATAACTTTGACTCTTCCCCTATTAGCGCTGAATGGAAGGAGCGCGTAACTGAAAAGCTAAGCCATATGCCCGAAGTGTTTGCACAAAATGATCTCGACTTTGGAAAAACGGATCAAGTGAAACATGCAATCAGATTGTCAGATGAAACACCGTTCAAGCGTAGAGCACGTCCCATACATCCGAACGACCTGGAAGCAGTCCGTAAGCACCTCAAAGAACTGCAAGAAACTGGCGTGATCAGGGAATCTACCTCCCCTTTCTCTTCACCCATTGTAGTCGTGCGGAAGAAAAATGGTGAAGTCCGCCTCTGTATCGACTACAGAAAGCTTAACGCACAGACTATAAAAGATGCTTACGCTCTCCCCAATTTGGAGGAAACGTTTTCCACCTTGATCAGGTCACAATGGTTCTCTGTCCAGGATTTAAAATCGGGGTATTACCAAATTGAGATGGAGGAGCTGGACAAACCCAAGACGGGGTTCGTGTGTCCCATCTGCTTTTGGGAATTTAATAGAATGCCCCAAGGCATTACAAACGCCCCCAGCACATTCCAACGGCTCATGGAAAAATGTATGGGCAACATGAACCTGCGTGAAGTGATCGTGTTTCTTGATGACATCATTGTATTCTCCAAGACACTTGAAGAACATGAGGCTTGCTTAATGAAAGTTCTTGATCGCCTGAAAGAATATGGGCTCAAACTCTCCCCCGAAAAATGCAAGTTTTTCCAAACTTCTGTCAGATATCTTGGGCACATTGTGTCCAGCAAGGGAGTGGAGACTGACCCTGAAAAGGTGGAAGCCTTAAGTACCTGGCCTGTGCCCCGTGATCTTAAACAGCTCCGCTCATTCTTAGGCTTTTCAGGGTACTACAGGCGGTTCATTAAGAACTATTCGAGTATCGTTAAGCCCCTCACTGACTTAACATCAGGCTACCCTCCATTGCGCAAAAGCACAAAGCCTAAAGCTAAGTCTGTCCAGTACCATGACCCCAAGACACCTTTCGGCGAGCGATGGACTCCCTCTTGTGATCTTGCTTTCAAAACCATCATTGAGAAGCTCAGTACTGCGCCTGTATTGGGTTTTGCTGACCCTAAACTGCCATATATGCTCCATACCGACGCCAGCACTACAGGGCTTGGCGCCGCGCTCTATCAAGAGCAGAATGGCCAGACCAGGGTAATAGCTTATGCAAGCCGTGGGTTGTCTAGGAGTGAATCTCGTTATCCCGCCGATAAGTTATAGTTTTTAGCCTTGAAGTGGGCAGTGACGGAGAAGTTTGCAGATTACTTATATGGAAATCAGTGTACTGTCATAACAGACAGTAATCCTCTGACGTACATATTAACTACTGCTAAGATGGATGCCATGAGTTACAGATGGTTAGCTGCCCTGTCAACGTTTAGCTTTAAGCTCCAGTACAGAGCAGGCAAGCTTAACTCAGGTGCAGATGGCCTTTCTAGACGGCCACATGGCGAGTTGCTTAACGACGCAGTGTCCCAAAAAGAGCTCGACCACATACAGCAGTTCACACAAACTCACCTGTCCCTACCTGACAGCAGTTTAAGTCCTGAAGTAGTGTCTACTATATGTGAGAAACACCTTGTATGCAGCTCTCAAAATGACACCATCCCTTTGGTTCACTCGCTAGCCATTTCTGCAGCTGCCATTCCAGGTGACTTTGTCAATGAAAATGACTGTGGTGGTCTTCCTGTTATACCCCATATGTTCCCTGAACAGATCACAAACGAACAAAGAACAGACCCTTGTCTGATGGAAGTCATTGCACAAATTGAAACTGGAGAAAAGGTCCCACCAACTGGGCGAGCTAAACTTCCTGATATCAACCTTCTACTCCGAGAGTTCAATCGATTGGAGATGCACAATAACATCCTGTACCGAACTCGCCGAGATGGAGGAGATGTTACTTACCAGCTTGTCTTACCTGAACAGCTCCGTGACTCAGTCTTCCAAAGCCTCCACTGTGACATGGGCCACTTAGGCACTGAGCGTACCTTAGATCTTGCCCAAACAAGGTTCTATTGGCCTCACATGGCAGCATATATAGAACATAAGATCAAAACATGCAACCGCGGTGTAAGACGCAAAACTCCTCCAGAAAAAGCAGCCCCACTTGTGAATATCAAATCCAGCAGACCCCTCGAATTAGTCTGCATGGACTTCCTGTCCATTGAGCCTGATTGAAGTAATGTGAAGGATGTGCTTGTATTAACCGATCATTTCACGAAATATTCATTAGCCATCCCTACCAGCAATCGGAAAGCTCAGACCGTTGCAAAAGCCCTTGGGACAACTTCATAGTCCACTATGGGATACCCGAACGCTAGCATAGCGATCAAGGTCCCGACTTCAAGTCCCACATTATCCAAGAGCTTTGCAAGATCATGGGCATTCGCAATATCCGGACAACACTCTATCACCCCAGAGGGAACCCGGTAGAATGTTTCAATAGAATGTTACTAAGTATGCTAGGTACTCTTGAGGAAAAGGACAAAACTCAGTTGCACAACTATGTCAAACCACTCGTTCATGCGTACAATTGTACGAAAAATGATACAACTGGTTTTGCCCCATATGAGTCAATGTTTGGCCGTCAGCCAAGATTACCAATCGATCTAGCATTTGGGCTGCCCTTTAACAATAAAAGTTTTAAGTCGCATTCTCAGTACATAACAAAACTAAAGGCAACTCTACAAGAGACCTACAAACTAGCAACAGACCATGCTAACAAAATAGCAGAAAGAAACAAAACAAGGTTTGATATGCGAGTGAAACCCTCAAAACTAGAGCCAGGTGACAGAGTTTTGGTGCGCGCCGTCCGTCTCAGAGGCAAGCACAAGCTAGCCGACAAGTGGGAGACTGATATTCACGTTGTGGTGAACCAAGCAGGTGACTTGCCCGTCTACAGTATAAAACCCCTAACGAAAGAGGGCCCAGTCCGCACAGTCCACTGCGATCTCTTGCTCCCTTGTGGTTTTCTTGCCCCTGTTGAGGAGAAACCTGTCCAACCAACTCATGTACGCAAACCAAAAACAAGGCAATCACCTAAACAACATGGGGAATGTGATCATTCAGAATTGGAAGATGAGGATGTCTGTTGGTTCAGAGAGGAACCTATTCAAGAGCCCATAAAGGTCACTCGAGTCTATGAGATTCCCCAGCCAAAGACACACCCTTACGATCAGAAGCATGCTGAAACTCACTTGCCCGGAGGAGATAACTTACATGAACATGACAACTTGCCTAGAAGTGACAACTTACATGAACGTGACAACTTGTCTGGAGGTGACAATTTAACCGGATGTGACAACTTACCTGAATGTGGAAATCCACTTGGATGTGGAAGCCTAGAGGAGAGTGAAACCATGGTGGAACACTCAAACACTGATAATGAATGCGAGAGTGACACTAACTTACCTGATGGACCTGCCTGTGATGGGCCAGTGAAAGAAGACAACTCAAATGATAATCAAGCAAACTCAAGTCAGTCAAATACTGACAGTGAAGCCGCAGCGACTATAAGGTGCTCAGAGAGAACAAGAACCCAACCAGAACGACTACAATATAGTCAGTTGGGAAATCCCCTCGTTTCCATTGCCCAGTCCCTGTTTCAAGGTCTAAGCCTGGCTTTTACCAGTGCCTTGACAGAACAAGATTCTGTGGTCATCCCCAGGAATGCTGGTTCCCCTGTCATTACCGTTTAGCTATCCCATGCAAAGGGACTTGCATGATTCTAAGGGGGGATAGTGTAACCCAGTGTTAAAAACGGGATTAAAAGCAAAATTATTAATACTCTTTTGATTAAAATACTAATTTCATAATGGTAATAAATACTGATAAAAAGCATGTAAACATAAGTTTAACTAATATGTACGTATGTATATGTAATATATAAATGGTGTGGGGGCAGGACTTAGTCCTGTGGAGTGTGTTTGTTAGATCCACTGAGCGACCAATCATTGGCTGGTCTGACCCTCCCCCAGTCTGTGTGCGCTGCTCAGACACCTGTGTGTGCCTTCGTGTGCCAGTCAGATACGCCAGAGACACAGACGGTGAAAGATCCGTTTACCCGTGCGGCGAAGAAGCTAGCTGGATAGTGAAAGTCCTTTTTTCGGCGAGAATAATAAGAGTGATACCGTATTCTAGAGGCCGTGAGCCAGCGTGAGCACTGTGAAGCCCCGTGTAGCATTTGTTGCTTCACATGGTAAGTCCCAGGCAGTACATGTGCGCTAGCATAGCATGCTACTTGCCGCTAGCTCCGATGCTAAGTTCCGCTAGCCATTTTGCAATGAAAGTGCCCTTTCCGAGGCTAAAGCAATTAGCACTGAGTCTGCTGCACTTTATACGAAATGTTCTTTAAAGGTTCATGTCACATTACTGTGGTATTGATGTATAATGTATGGTTTTGTGCGAAGTTGTTATGTTAGCACATGTTCACTTTTCTCATGGTGCTAATTATAGTTCTGCAACGTGAAAGCAACGTGAAATTAAATGCCTTCACCTGCACTTTACTTAGTAGAAACTTGATAAGTCTCAAGCCAATGTGTATTTTAATGCACTGCTGAGCTATTTTGTATTATTTTAAATGTGTGTTTCCTATGCACTTTTTCCCTTTGAAATTAGAATAATTTGTTGTACAACATAGAATGTTTTGAAAGAAATTTAGAAGCACTACAAGCAACTAGTAGTAATAATAAGTTACAGACATGATAGCTTAAATGCTGAACTACTGTGTTCTGGCCTGGTCCGCAGGTCAGGTTTTTTTCCTTTGCTTATTTGGATTGGATTGGTTTTGAGGACATGAGAAGAATCGAGGATCCCTTTTCCAGTACTGGATGGCGAGCCCAGCCCAAAGAGCCAGATGAACTGGTAGATTGTAACCCGACTGGTTACAAACACACTGAGTGACTATTGAACATTGACAGACTGAAATTGACTTTAAAAAAAGGACACAAAAGACAATATATCCTTGGGTCGACCATTTGTGGGGTTTATTTTATTTTATTTTGTTTTCAAGAAGCGTGCTCTACCTTTGTTAAATGTGCACAACCTGCTAAACTTTAATAATTGTCAATAAATGCAATTGTGTTTTCTACACCTACTGCGTACAAGTCCTCTGTTGTCACACACCCTTGGCTCCTACGAATCTAGAACCTGTCTGATCTGGCCCATATTTCCCTTCTGTCCTCGTACTGTGGTTAAAGGTAACTACACTGCCCATACTACATGCAAAGAAGGCAAGAAGTAGCACTAACAGGTCTTACATGCCCATTACTAGTATTGCACCACCAGTGTTACAATCACATAAATTATGTTCATTATAATTTGCTGAGACTCTCTAACCTAACCAGTGACGCCATGGAAGGGTTCGCAGAAGAATTGGGTCCGACCTCTTTGATGGGAGTGCAAAATCGAATGGCCCTTGACATGTTGTTGGCGGAGAAGGGGGGCGTATGTGCAATGTTTGGAGACATGTGCTGCACCTTCATCCCCAATAACACTGCTCCAGATGGATCAGTAACTCGAGCCCTGGAGGGCCTTAAAACTCTGTCTAAAACCATGCATGAGCACTCAGGAATTGACAACCCGCTGGAGAGTTGGATGGCATCCGTGTTTGGACAATGGAAAGGTTTGGCTATATCTGCAATGCTCGCAACATTCTTAGGGTTACTGGTCACCTGTGGTTGTTGTCTCATTCCTTGTGCCAGAGGATTGTTGGTAAAGGTAATAACGAGGGCAGTGGACCCCGGAGCGGTGGTTCCGGTGTTTCAGTGTCCACTGATAACCTCTGTAGTAACTGAGGGGGCTGAGGAGTGACACAACACCAGGTGTGGTGAGCTTCCAAAAGAAAGCTCAAGAGAGGGAATGTGGAGATACAGAAATTATTTTATTGCTACAATATAACCTGCATTATTAACAGTGCCGTAATAATATACCTTACAGCACTGATATTGTATTAAAGATGTTTGCCATCATATTAACCTTTATTACAGCTGCAGCCATAATCATTTTATACACACATTGCATTTTTGTGCTCATTCAGAGTTGATGTTCAGTCTATTAAAGGTTTTAAGCTTTGTGAAGCGCTATGTCTTCACAATCTATTCTGTAAGTGACTGGAGCATAGAAGGACTGCATACACGCTTGAAATTCATTTAGCTTCTAACTGCATTTTAGTTTACTTGGCAACAGATGACAGAGGACCCGTCAAGAGAAGTACCAGCCCCAAGAACCTTCTGGGCTTCAAACTTATTGCCTTACATGGAAGGTGTTAACTAAAGAGGAACTGTCTGTAAATTTAAAGATGTACCATTTACTGTAATCAACGTCTTTGATCTGTAATTGACTCCATGAATGGGGCGTTATCCCTGTTGCTTTAAAAGTATTCTCAAATGTATTTTTAGCAGAAAACGTGTGCTAATGTGATGTTGCCATACTTCTTCTCCTGTGTGTGTTTTAATAAACTCATCGTTTGATTGCACTCACCTCTGTACTTCCTGTTTTACTTTGACAGTCTCCCCTCAGTGTTGCGTTTATTCCTGCCATGTCTTGTTATGATTATCAGTGTCACCTGTGTTCCCCGTGTGCTCCCACTTCCCTCGTTAACCCTCTGTGTATTTATGTCTGCTTCTCACTCAGTTCTGGGTCGCATTCTCCCTCATTCATGGCCGTGTGTTTCTCTGTGTACTAGTGTATTGTTTCCCATCACAACAGAGACGTATTGATATGTGACATCACATCAGCGACGCGAATCTGGCATTGATATTTGACATCACAGTAGACAGGCGATTATGGCATTGATATTTGACATCACAATAGAGAGGCAAATCTGGCATTGATATTTGTTTTCACAATAGAGAGGCGAATCTGGCATTGAAATGTGACATCACAGCAGAGACTCGAGTCTGGTATTGATATGTGACATCACAATAGAGAGGCGAATCTGGTATTGATATTTGACATCACAACAGAGAGGCGAATCTGGCATTGATATGTGACATCACAGCAGATACGCGAGTCTAGTATTCATATGTGACATCACATCAGCGACGCGAATCTGGCATTGATATTTGACATCACAGTAGAGAGGCGATTATGGTATTGATATGTGACATCAGAATAGAGAGGCAAATCTGGCATTGATATTTGTTTTCACAATAGAGAGGCAAATCTGGCATTGAAATTTGACATCACAACAGAGAGGCGAATCTGGCATTGATAATTGACATCACAGCAGAGATGAGATTCTGGTATTGATATTTGACATCACAACAGAGAGGCGAATCTGGCATTGATATGTGACATCACAGCAGAGAGGCGAATCTGGCATTGATATTTAACGTCACAATACAGAGGCTAATCTGGCATTGATATTTGAGATCACAATATAGAGGAGAATCTGGTACTAATATTTGACTTCACAATAGAGTTTCAGTTTTAGTTTCAGTTTCACTTTTATTTCTATAGCACATTTAAAAGACCCAGGTACATCATAGTGCTTCACAGACGAGTCGCATTTCGGGGTTACAGCAGTAAAGGAGCAGGAAAATACAATTATCAACAAAAGAAAATACAGTTATAAGATGGTGATGTGGCAACAAGCATGAACCCGGGAAAAGTTAAAAACTAAGTTTTTTGGAAGGCAGGATTAAACAGGTGGGTTTTTAAACGTGATTTAAAGGTTTGGATGGATTCCAACGCACGGACATCAATCGGCAAGCTGTTCCAGAGTTTTGGTGAGGCAAAAGCAACAGGTCGATCCCCCCTACTCTTCCATTGAGAGATTGGTTGCATTAAGAGCCCCTGGTTAGAGGATCTGAGTGCCCCCCGTGGGGATGTATATGTCAAGGAGGTCGATTAAGTAGCTGGGTGCCAGGTTATTTAAAATTTTAAAAGTGTATAAAAGGATTTTAAAAATGATACGGTATTTGACGGGGAGCCAACGAAGGTTGGCGAGGATGGGTGTGATAAGGTCATGTCTTCTGCTGCCGCTTAAAAGGCGTGCTGCAGCATACTGGACTAGTTGCAGGCATTGGATGAGTGAAAGTTGGAGGCCTAAATAAAGAGAATTACAGTAGTCCAATCTCGAAGTAACAAGAGCATGAATGAGCTTTTCAAGGTCTTTATGTCGTAAGTAGGGCATTGCTTTAGACATTTGACATCACAGCTGGTTTTCACCACTGCAGCCACTTGCTTGTCTAATTTGAGAGAACTATGCAGCACTACTCCAAGGTTTCTGACAGTAAACGAAAGATGACTGGCATAGGATCCCAAGGTATCCGTTAGCTGTTTCAAGGGGATGTGACTGTCAAAGATGATAATTTCTGTTTTGTTTTCATTAAGGGTGAGAGAGTTGTGCAGTAGCCAGTCTCTAATATAACGCAGGCAGTTGAACAACGGCAATAGCGGGGACTGGAGATCCATATCCAGAGGAAAATAGATTTGGAAATCATGCATATAACAGTGGAAAGAAATATTATGATTTCTGAATAGAGAGGGGCGAATCTGGAATTGATATTTGACATCACAATAGAGAGGCGAATCTGGCATTGATGTTTGCTTTCACAACAGATAGGCGAATCTGGTATTAATATTTGTTTTCACAATAGAGAGGCCAATCTGGCATTTATATGTGACATCACAATAGAGAGGTTCGTTTGACATTGATATGTGACATCACAATAGAGAGGTGAATCTGGCATCGATATTCAACATCAATGTAGAGATTCTGGTCTGGCATTGATATATGAATTCACAATAGAGAGGTGAATCTGGCATTGATATGTGACATCACCATAGAGAGGTTAATCTGGCATTGATATGTGACATCACAATAGAGAGGTTCGTTTGACATCGATATGTGACATCACAATAGAGAGGTGTGTTGTGGGATTTCTCTTTAGTGTATTGTCCTTTAACGTATTGAAATGCTTTCATGTTACTTAGTTTAGTATGTCTATTTCACACCTCATTCACGCTGGGAAACAGACGGTGAGAAACTGCTCAATGTCTCCCAGGATGCGGAAGCTCACACAGGAAGGCTTGACCCCAAAGTGGGGGAGATTCACACAGGTGATGGAGAGTCTGTCTCTTCAGAGCCAAGGTGTGAACTGCAACTGTAAAAGCCTTTTGTTCTGTGACTGTGAATAAAAAGGACCTGAACTGTTCATTGTTAGAGACGACTTTCAGTGCCCCCTGACTGACGTCCCTCCTCATGCATGAGATAGCTGAAATAAAGGTGTTGTTACAACTTATCCCGTCTGCAGGCTTTGATAATTAAAATTTCCACAACAGTTTGGCGTCACGAACAGGGTGATCCAGTGTTCTCGCTGAAGGACGGCTCTGGGACAACTGACCACCCCGAGGTATCAAAACGCTTCGGTCCTGCCAGCTGTTTAAAAGCAAAGAGAAAGGCAGAGTCACAGAGCCTGTGCTTCAGCGACCACCGAGATCACCTTGACGAATCGAGGGGAAACTCCTGCAGAACGGTGTGCTGTATCTATCTTTTTAACAAGTCACGAGAGTTTTGTGTCTGGCCGTGTGAGCGTGTTGCAGCCTTCGAAGAGCTCAAGAAGGTGAGCGTGTTACGACCATCCAGGGCAAGAGCTCCGAGGGAGTCTCCGTGTAGAATCACGGAGAGTCTTCGTGTAGAATCACGGAGTGACATCCCTAGCATCTTCTAAAAGACCCTAACTTCTTCAAAGGAGACTGGGGGTGGCGGTGTTCGTTCCTTGGTCCGTAGAAGGCAAGGAACCTCACGGGGGACGCCTCGTGTAGTAATATGGGATCGAGATCCAGTAAGGCAGCCAGCGGAGCCGGATTAGCGGCTTGAGAGGCGGCTGCGGCAAGCGTTCCACGAGGTGGCCACGGACAAAACTCAATATTTGACTGTATGGTTAAGAAATGGGGAATTGGGTGTATGAAATATGTTGTTAAGTGGCAAAAAGTAAACGGGTTTCCCGAAAAGGGATCGCTGAGTGTTAACCAGTTAAAGAAAATAGAGGAACAGTTGCGAGAGGAAGAAGCAAAATTATTGGAAAAAGGAAAAGGTAGGACCATAGATCTACGTAGAGTAAGCGATGAGAAGGAATGCTTGAAAATGTGGATAGGGGAAGCAGAAAGAAGAGAAAACAAAGCAGCTCTGAAAGAATTACCTAGAGAAGTCCGTGGAGGGGAGGCTGACGCAGAATCTGCCTCAGCGCCTCTTCCACCTCCGTATAACACGGAGAACAAAACATCATTTCCCTGTTCACGCACTGTTTGTGCTTCCCCAGTACAGGCTGTTTTGCAGGGCCTGAAAGCCGATGCGGACCTGGATTCCTTTCCCTCCCCATCCCGCTCTGCACCACGCGCCCCACAGCCAGAGGATGCAAGCGCCAATCCCGCTACTGAGGAGCGACAGCCCCGTCAGGATGAAGCGGAAAGAATGACACTCAGATCCGACACAGCACTCAGCAACACACGGAGCGCGTCGCGAGCTGAAAACGCACCGCGAGCTGAAGCGACGAAAACACAGCAACGGAGAGCTGTGAGAGGAAAGAACAGATGTAAGGACAGCCGCCATGGATATTACGCCCTGCCTTTTGCTACGGATCAGCCTGAATATTCTTTCACTGATGACGAGCGGGACGATACAGACGACGCAGACAGCAGTGAGGAGGCCGAAAAGTTCCAGACCAGGCAGAGAACGCGGAGACAGCGACAGGCGAAAGGAGAAAGCCTGCAGCTCCCGATGGTGGAAGTGGCGGGACCCGAGGGACCTATTTTAGTTCACAGACCGTGGACACAGTCAGACATCGCTGACGCCACAAGCCATCTACCTGACCCCCTCATGTCGGGTGCAAAGTTCGGTGAGCACCTCCTAATTTTCTGCCAAGAATATCGTCCCACGGGTCAAGAAATTAGACACGCAGTGGCAGGCAAGCTGAAGCCATGCGACCTGAGGAGAATATCACCTCACTTGCCTGATCCTATGCTGAGGATGCGACACCTGACCTATGAGCATGGAGAAAACCTTGAATATTGTACTGCAGTCACCCACCTGATGGATAAGCTAAAGGAGGTTTTCCCAGATAAAGTGGACATGTCAAAGATTCAGGCTTGCAAGCAAAGAAAGGATGAATCTGTGGATGATTTCATACATCGCATGACAACTGTGTTTGAAGCTAATGGTGGAATACCCAAAGATGACATGACGAGCGCCTCCGCCTCCACATATGAGCACCATCTCTGCGGCCACATTTTCCGGGGACTGAGATCAGATGTGGCAGCCGAGGTAAAGCATTCGTACGTGGGGGGAGAAGATGAGCCGCGGCTAACGGAGCTACGACGCCATGCCTGCCACGCTCAGAGCCACCTGGATGAGAAGAAAAGCAAAAGAGAGGAAAAACAGAATGCCGACCTCCATAATGCCGCCCTAACACTGTATAAAGCCGAGGCAAACACGCACGGAGGTTTCCACAACAGAGACAGTTGTCGTGACCGAAGTGGGGAGAACAGACGGGACCGAGGACATTATCTTTTTTTTTTTTTTTTTTTTTTTTTTTAAACCTGTCCCGTTTGGTTCTTTTGCCATCAGAATTATTGTCTAAAGGTGAAGAAAGATGCCCAAAGGATTTACTTTACCAAATGGACCATCCCAGCCTTGCCGTGATGGTCCATTTGATTTACCTTTTATTGTTTATTTTATTTTATTTATTTATTTATTTTTTTTTTACTTGCTAGATACGGGACAGGAGAAAAGAAAAGGGAGAAAGAAAGAGGGGGAAGAAAAAAAAAAAACAGCGAAGAAGAGGGACGGGGATAAAGGGCAAAAAACAAAAACCAACAAAATAAGCAGACAAAAAATACATATATCGATCACCTGGATCACCTGTTGGGAAAGAAAAAAGAAAACAAGCAGAAGAAAACGAGAGTAATAGAATAAACAACATCACAATGATATATGGGAATATAACGCTAAATACTTAATATTAAACATTATTGTGCAGCACGTAAGATCGATAGCGCACAGTGTGCTTTGAGGTAGGAGCCAAAAAGGGTGTAGTTTGTGTGTGTGATCAGCTGTGTGTACACCTGTGAGCATGAGCGCGCTTGTATTTAAAAGGTTCCTTAATGTAATGATCTGCTAGAGGGTGTGGGGGGCCACAGTCCCATCCTCCAGGGCATGAAGCAGGTATGGAGGAGATCAAAACTCCAGACATCCAGAGGCCCCCAGAACACAAGAGACCAAGGAAGACCAACAGAGGGGCAGCCGCGCCACTGTCCCAGAAAGAGCTGAGGAGAGTCCCAGATGAGGGATCACTCAGCAGCCGCGGAGCAGAAGCCAGGGGGGGTTGCAGTGACGTGCCCGTGAGCTCCGCCGGCAGCCAGCTGTGCCTGAGTGACCGAGCCCCAGGCCGAGAGGCCGAGGGCACCCCACCCCCGAAGTGGCCCGAGCGAGCCCCAGGTTCCAGGCCCCGATAAGCAGCCACCAAGGAGTGAGCCGGTGTGTACCCGGACGCCCACCCCCGGACACAAAGAACCACCAACGCATCGATGTCTGAGGGCGTCTGCCACCGGCAGGGGAAGTGGTGGGGGGAGATAGGCCTCCAAACCTTGGAGGGCCTGAGATGTCCCCAGAGAGGTGGTGTCTGATACCCAACCTGACATATAGACACAGACATACAGGCACACTCAAATACAAACATCCATTCCCACCCTCATGCTCTCATAGGCAATTACTCCACACTCAACCAACGTGGAGACAGACATAAAGAGACGCTGTACACACAATCACACTCCCCAAGCGTACTCTAAGAACCGGGTCTAGGTACCCTTGCCCCTGGAGGGGGAAACTGCACCCAGACCCAGGTGGTGTTACCCTTTTCCCTGCAGTGGGGAGAAGCAGACTGCCCCGACTCCGCAGCAGCAGGGAGGCCCCACACACCAGACCCCAGTCGGACGGCCAACTCCTCCTCCTAGCCCCCCCGCTCCAGCAGGCCGCAGAGACCGGGGGTGTGAGAAGACTCCAAACCTCCCTCTACCCGCTCATATGTAGTGTTGATGTATATGTGTTCTAAGGTGCAATTAAAACCCAGGAGGGCATGGAGCTACCTGCCAGAGAGCAGCAGGTAAGCGCATAGCCCCTCCTGATTGTCACGGTTCTGGGTCCGTTGGACCCAGTATTTTGAGTTTATTATGTTTTGGTTTACTTTTGCATTATGGATTGTTCTTTATGTTTCTCTGGCACTTTGTGTTTCAGTTATCTTGGTGTTTTGGATTGTTTTCTCATTTTGTGGTGATGGTGATTATTGTTATTTGAGTTCCATGTTTCTGTTTATTGATATTTAGGATTTGTGTTCTCATGTTTTGGTGTGGGTTTAGTTGTATGTGTCATTTTCTGTCTGTTTCTCAGTGTCAGGTCTGCGTCTCGGTGTAGTGTTCTTGTTTCCTGTTTTATTGTGCAGGTCTGCGTCTCATGTGAGTGTGTTCAGTTTTACCTCTGTCTCGTCTTGTTAATTACTCCCAGCTGTGTCCACCACCTGTGTGTAATCTCCTTGTGTTTCTCTGTGTGTATTTAAGTCACGTCTTTAGTCATTGTTGTTGCTGGTCCGTCTGTGTATCTACCCTGCTTCGTTCTGTGTGTTTCCCTGCTGTCAACCGTCATCTGTTTCCGCCCGCTCTCATCCTCCTTCATGTTCAGGTCCTGGTTTGTGTCAGTAGTTTAGTTGTTCTCAGTTTAGATAGTTGTCGGTCCCGTTTGCTGTTTTGTCCTTTTCTTTTTGTGTTTAATAAACCACCCTCTCACCTGTACAAGTGCCTGCATTTGGATCCTCCCTTATTTTCCACACGGCTCATCTCACTCGCCGTGACAGTGATAGCCCTCAATGTCTACGTGTATTTAAAATTGAGAGGTGGGCAACGACGCCAGGGGTGAGGTGTACACCCTGATGGTAATTTGGAGTCCGTGTTGTGAGCCCACCCCCAAGATCCCATATGTATGTGTTATGAGAGTGTGAGTAATGTGAATGTCTAAGTTGTGAGATAAAATTGAGGCAGAGGCAGCCAGAAGGGGACAGAGGGGGGGGATGCCTCCTCTGCACCCTGGTGACACACCCCTACCCCAAGGCCCTGCATGTGTGGGTGATTGTGGTGGAGCGGGAAGAGGGAGGCAGATGGAGATGGGGAGGGAAGAAAGGGAGGGGCAAGTGACCCCTCCCTGGGGCCAGCTCCCCCGCTGACCCCAGTAGGCACCCCCATGCTCTGCAACCCGCCAGGGAAAGGGGGCCCAGGCCCATCCGGACCAGGGCCCAGTGCAGCAGCGCCGCCCGGCCCCACAGAGCCCGGGACAGCCCACCCAACCCCACTACAGAGAAAACTGCACCCACCCCATCATCCACTCATCTTCCAGACTACACAAGACAATAGACGCCCAGGCTGAGATCTCCCTCCACCTCTCCTATATCTCCCCCTCCTGCAGAGAGAATTCCTGAGGAGAGGAAAGCTCCTGCAAGATGTGACAACCTCCCCCACCAGTTGAAGAGTCCCCCAGGTGGCTCGATGCACTGGCGGCGCCCTGCACCAGGACTGGGCCCCCATATACCCACCCGCCCACAACCCCAGCAACACACCAACCAGGACCCGAGCCCCCGAGGCCCGGCCAGGGCCCCAGCCCAGAGACGGAGCGCCCCCAGAACCTCACGCCCGTCCCGGACCCACCCAGGGGCAGCCAGGCTACCAGGTCAGTAACCCACGTCCGTCAGCACAGACCCTCCCCTAGCCCCGCTGCACGCAGCCACGAGGAAACCGTCACCTAAGAGCCAACAGAGCCCTTAATTGGCCATGACCGCTACCCCGGGTTGAGCCCCCCAAGGAAGATGCTCCTGGGGAACCCCCCGACGCCCTAAGCCTGTCCCTACCCCCACACCAATCACAACAGTGAAGGTGGGACCAAACTATGACCCCCCCACCCCCGCTAGGCGATGGAGCTGATCAAAGGAGCCCAGAGCAATTGATCTGATGTGGTGGCAGAGGCTGTATCAAGACTAATGTAATCTAATAGATAATTTCTATACTGGTTAGAATTAAGATTATTTTTATTTTTCCAGTTCATGAGGACTGTTTTCTTGGCTATGCATAGGGCAGTGAAAACCATGTGGGCTATATTCTTTTCTGAAGTGACATTATCTAAGCTGCCCAACAAACACACTAAAGGAGAAGTTGGAATGTTACATTTCAGACACTTCGATAAGTCTTCACATATCTCACGCCAAAACTTCTGAACTGGTGGACAGAACCAAAGAGCGTGGATATAATTGTCCGGTGAATTGGTTTGGCAGTGTGAGCAGTTGTTGGTAGACGTAAAGCCCATCTTGAACATCCGATGACCTGTATAGTGCACTCTATGTAGTATTTTGTATTGAATTAATTGAAGACTGGGATTTCTAATTAGATGAAAGGTTTTTAAGCAAATCTGAGACCAGAAGTTTTGGTCTAAGTTAACTGATAAATCCGCTTCCCATTTTGCAATAGGAAGTGATATTGATTCATCTATTTTAGAAAGCATTCTGTATATTTTGGATAGTAATTTGGGGGTTTTAAGAGTAAGAAATTGAACCACACTTGGTGGTGTTTGTAGTTCAACTTGACCCGGTTTAAATTTCTTTTTTACTATGGATTTAATTTGTTGATATTCTAAAAATCTTTTCTTGTTGATCCCATATTGTGTAACTAGTCTGTCAAATGAAATAAATTCTGTTCCTTCTAGTATATGTTCTAAATATTTGATTCCTTTACCACTCCAATCTGAAAAGTTTATCATATTATTGTTTTGTAATATGTCAGGGTTGTTCCAGATAGGTGTACGTTTGCATGGGATTAATGAAGACTCTGTCAACTTCAGAAACTCCCACCATGCTGTCAGAGAGGAGCTAATGTTGACGCTTTTGAAGCATTCATGTCGTTGAATGTTTGAGCTGATAAATGGTAGATCTGAAATCTCTAGATTATTGCAAAGTGCTTGTTCTACATCTAGCCAAGGTTCATCTAAGAGGGTATGTTTTAGCCATCCTGAGATAAATTGGAGCCTGTTGGCTAAGAAGTAGTGCTGAAAGTTAGGTAGTTCTAATCCTCCTTTATCCTTGGTCTTTTGTAGTGTTTTTAAGCTTATACGTGGGGGCTTATTTTTCCAAAGGAATTTGGACATATATGAATCTAGAGATCTGAACCAATCTTGTGGCGGTTTAGTTGGGATCATTGAGAATAAATAATTTATTTTTGGTAAGACCATCATTTTTATAGCGGCAACCCTTCCCGTGAGTGATATGGGTAGACATTTCCACCTAGCCAGATCGCCTTCTACTTTCTTTAAAAGTGGGATATAGTTTAATTTAGTTAGATCTGCAAGCTTGGGAGAAACATTAATACCTAAATATTTTATATTTCCCGATTGCAGTGGAGTAGAAGAGGAATTATGGAAGGAGCAATTAATCGGAAGGACTGTAGATTTTGACCAGTTAATTGAGTAATCTGATATTCTTGCAAAAGAGTTTATCAATTCAATCACCCCAGAGATATTGGTTTGTGAATTTTGGAGAAAGAGTAGCACATCATCCGCATAAAGGCTGATTTTATGTTCCACGTTCTTGCATTTTATGCCCTTAATTACTGAATTCTGTCTAATTGCTGCTGCTAGTGGTTCAATAAAAATTGCAAACAGTGAAGGGGAGAGTGGGCATCCCTGCCTGGTGCCCCTCAGGAGACAGAAGCTGGAGGATGTCTGGTCATTTGTTCTGACACAAGCTGTTGGGGAATTATATAATATTTTTAACCAGTTGATGAAAGAAGATCCAAAACCAAATTTGTGTAAAGTTGTAAATAGAAATTTCCAGTTAACTCTGTCAAACGCTTTTTCTGCATCTAAAGAAAATATTGTAGTTTCAAGGTTTTTACTGTATGTGTAGTCTATCAAATTAAGTAATCTACGTGTATTTGTTGATGAGTGCCTACCTTTTATGAAACCAGTTTGGTCAGGATGAATTAAGAGGGGGGTTATTTTCTCTAGTCTCTTCGAGAGAGCTTTGCAGATTATTTTAAGGTCTACATTTATAAGGGATATTTGACGATAGCTTGAGGGATATACAGGGTCTTTGCCTGGTTTTAGCAGGAGATTAATGTTTGCAGAATTCATATTTGATGGGAGTCTGCCATTTTCTTTGATTTCCAACAGCGTTCTGTAAAAAATTGGGGCTAAAATCGTCCAGAATTCTTTGTAGAATTCGGCAGGAAAGCCGTCTGGACCTGGAGCCTTATTATTGGGCATACTTATCAGGGCTTCCTGGAGTTCACCTGGTGTCAGTGGCGAATCCAATGCCATTGCTTGAGAGTCTAATAATTTTGGGAGAGTTATGTTGTCTAAAAACTGATCAATTTCCTTTTTAGATGGGTTTATTTGTGGTGAATACGTTTTATAGAAATCCCTGAAGATGTTGTTTATATGTTTCGGGTCATATACTGTGTTCACAGATGAGTCTTGAACAGCACATATAGTTGTTTTTTCTTTATTTATTTTTAGCTGGTTTGCTAGAAATTGACCGGATTTATTACCATGTTCATAATTTTGTAAGCGTAGTCTTTGTACTAAGAATTTTGTTTTTTTATCAATCATCTCATTTAATTCTAGTTTTGTTTTGCGTATTTTGTTCAATGTTTCCTGATCTTGGTCGGACGCATAGGCTTCTTCTAGTGATTTGATGGTTTTTTCTAATTCCTGAATATTTTTGTTTTCTTTTTTCTTTTTATGTGATGAGAAAGAAATTATTTTACCTCTCATCACAGCTTTCCCTGCTTCCCATAGAACAGAAGCTGATGTTCCGGGAGTGTCATTAAAGTCTAAATATGAAGTCCACTCTTTTTTAAAATATTTAATAATGTCTTCATCTTTAAGCAGTGATGTATTAAATCTCCAGTTTTTACTAGGCGTAGTATTATTCTTGTGCATTAGTGTTAAAGATACAGGAGCATGATCGCTGACAGCTATAGGGTGAATCTCAGTGTCTGAAATGTCCCTCAGCAGTGTGCTGCTGACCAAAAAATAATCCAGACATCGTAGGAGTGATGGACATGTGAGAAAAAAGTATATTCCTTACTGGTGGGGTGAAGGGAGCGCCATGCATCGCAAAGACCAAAGTCGCTCATATACTGTTTGATTATATTTATGGACTGCCAATTACGCTGAGTTCCTGCTGTATTGAGCCTATCCATTTCTTCATTTAGTCCAAGGTTGAGGTCGCCTCCAAGAACAAGTGTGCCATCTAAGTGTTCAGAGAGTGCACTGAAAAAACCGTGAAAGAATGAGGGATCATCAACATTTGGACCATATACACTTACAATACATAGCTTTTTATCAAGTATAGATAGTTTAATGATTAAGAATCTGCCCTCTGGATCTATAACTGTATCGAGTACTGTGAAATTAATTTTTTTATGTATTAAAATTGCTACTCCCCTTTGTCTAGAATTATAACAAGCTGAGAACACATTGGGAAACTCAGGTGTTTTAAGTTCATTCGAACCTCTAAGAGGTCTGTGGGTCTCTTGTAAAAGGACAACATCTGCCTGTAGTTTTTTGAGTTGGTTAAATATTTTTAACCTCTTTTCTCTGGAGCCAGCTCCATTTACATTCCATGTAACGAATCTTAGTGCACCCATAGATGTCTGTGTATAACTAGGGGTGTGCGCTGTGTGTGTCGCTTAGACAGGTGGAGAGAATACATCACTTGTTCGTAAATAAAAAGAGGGGGAGAGAGAAAAAATGTGTGGTGAGATGCTCCCTGAGACTGACTATGTGTGTGCATATTTACTAATATGAGTACGCTTGGTTTAAGTGTGTGTATCCTATACGACTGTGTGCGCTGTCTGATGTAAATGTGCTGCCGTTGAGCGCATGGCTGTGCGTGATCGTGCTGTGCGTATGTGTCCAAATAAAGGATGTTGTTTGTGGATGAGTGTGGAAGCAGGTGATCGAAGCAGTGAAAGAAAGAAAAAAAGAAAGAAAGAAACCAAGGACAAGGGTGAGCAGCATAAAAACAAGAGGGGGAAAAAAAGAGAACAAAAAACGAGAAGAAAAAAAAAAATCCGGAATCATTCCAATCAAACCATTGACGGAGAGTGACGGTGTTAATTCTGCTATGAAATCACACCTAAGATGTGATTTGATACTAGTAAGTTAAACAGATGTTAATGCAAGTTAGTGTGAGTGGGTGGGGAAAGGGTGTAGCGGATTCTTATCTGGTGTGAAGTTAATACAGCCACGGAGTGATGTCGGGGTCGCGGTGGAGCTGTCCGTCCACGTACAGCCGGTCCACAGCGATGACAGCGCGGGAGCCCTTCTGGATAAAGCTGCGTCGGATTGGGAAGAGGACCCTGCGTCGTTCCAGGATCTCTTTGGGGAACTGGTCGTTCACGCTGAAGTCCGTTCCTTTTAATTCCCTGCCGCGGTTTTTCACCTGTTCCTTTTGTTTGTAGTGGCCGAATTTGGCCACGATAGGACGTGGTCTCCCGGCCGCAGCCCGAATGGGGCCGAGGCGATGCACCCTATCAAAGACAACGTTCTTCACCGTGTCCTCGGGCAGTTTCAGGTGGGTTTTGATGAAGCTTTTTACCGTGGTCTCCGCGTCCTCTCCAGCGGCTTCTGGAATACCAGAAAATACCAGATTATCACGCATGCTACGAGCTTGTAGATCTATAACTCTTTCTTTTATTTTTTTATTTTCTCTATTTAGCTGAGTAACATTGTCTGTGAGACATTTCACCGACTCCCTTAGCGTGGCATTTTCAGCAGCGAGCGTTTCCACCTGCTGCTGGCTGAACTCCAGGGACTCTCGCAAGGATTTAAATTCCCGGTGAAGAATCTCCACCAAGGACAGCCTTGCATCGAAACTGGACAGTCGTTGGTCGATTGACTCCAGTATGTCGACAATATCTTTGCCGGCTGGCGATGTTGTGCCGGGGGAATCTGCCGGGCGAAGTCTTTTCGACGACGGCGTCTCAGGTTTGGCCGGGGAAGCTGCACTCTGAGCCTTCTTCATCACGAGATCCTGGAAGTACTGATCAATGTAAACTTGGAGAGCCTCTAAACTCTCCCCGTTGTTCTACAGGGTGTTGGAGATGATTTAGACAAATGTTGTTAGTTATAAGACAATTGATAAGTGTATTTGGTTATACTGAAGCTTAAAGGAATTTATTCAAATCTAAACTACCATTTGCTTTAATTTTCCGCCAAAATCTCCGGCGTCTGACGTCAGTTACAGCATGAGTTGCTTACCTTGTCCGTCACTTCCGTCACTTACCTCTCCACTTCCCTCTGGACCACAATCTGTGACCGAGGACATTATCAACAACAACAGCAGTCAAGACGAGATCGGGACGCCTGTTTTGTCTGTGGGGACTATGGACATTGGCGAGGAACCTGTCCTAACCGTGGCCGTCGTGGAAATAGGCAGCAACAACGCCAGAATTACCAAAGGCCAAGCCCACGGTGGGAGCAAGCGGACTGAGACCGGGGGGAAAGGACGCCAGAGTACGCTTCAGGCTGTGGTTTGCCCTCTTCATCAGAACAGGGAAGTGAAAATCACACACACATACACACACCCATTGATGTAGAAAGGGTTTCACACACACACACACACACACACACACTTTAATACATCACACTTTGAGCATGAAGAGCAGGTCTCTTTGTCACCAGCTGGTACATATGTACATTTAAATAGCGCGCCTTATAAATCACTGCCCTTGTATAAAATGTTAGTTTGTAACCAGGAAGTAGAATTTCTTGTAGATTCCGGGGCCACCCACTCTGTACTACGCTCAGATTCTCTCTCACCCCAGCCCGTGCTGGGTGAGAAGTTCACTCATTCTGTGTCCGCATCAGGAACCCTACAGAGAGAAAATTTCACCATACCCCTGTGTTGTGTAGACGGACAGGGTAGAAAATTCACACACCAGTTTCTGTGGTCAGACCTGTGCCCTGTCAATTTGCTTGCCAGAGATTTGATGTGCAAACTGAAAATAAGTTTAATCTCCTGCTATAATGGCATCACAATCACGCAATCTGAGTATGATTATATGATGGTGAAATATAAGCCCGTGACTCCAGCTCTCGCTTACGGGTGGAAGCTGGAGGAGGGGCCGCTTGTTACAGAATTTATACAAGTGACTCGCAACTGCATGCCTCCAGGTGTCTGTTTTATGGCTCCTGGAGAGTTGAGTTGCACATCTCACTTTTCTCTGCATGGCCCTGATGACAGTTATGAGGAAGAATGGTGCAGAACCGAAAATGATTTACTAACTGTGACATGTATGTTTTGGAGCTCCACATTTGCTGCGCTTGCGATTTCTCTCACTGATGAGCAAAGAAACATGTTTACTATGGATGCATCCGTCCCACATGTTCTCCTGGCAAAAGCTCACAGCTGCCAGTGGGAAGACATGGGAGAATTTATGCACCGGTGCTACCGCGCTTGCGATTGGGAACCTACAGAGGATCCCACAGTGTTGTTTTCTCGAGAAATGAAAGCCTACAGAAAAAACGTGACGCATACAGTCCATTGTGTCCGCTCAGTTGAGCTAGTGAACATAGCTGTCTCACATTGTCTGCTTCAAACGACACCTCCTCTAAACTCCCCACACCCCCTGCTGACAGAGGTGCCTGACAGCCTGTGGGCCTCATCTAAGTATGATGTAGGCCTAATTAAAGATTGTGAGCCTGTGGTAATCACTCCAAAGTCCTCTTTTAGACCATGCCAAAGACAATATCCTCTGAAACAGGAAGCCATAGAGGGAATTACTCCTGTGTTTGAATCCCTGTTAAAGGCTGGAGTAATTATCCCATGCCCCACCTCTCCGGTTCGCACTCCACTATTCCCTGTGAAGAAAATCAGAGGACCAAATGAGCCTGTTGAGTGGCGGTTTGTGCAGGACTTACAAGCTGTGAACAAGGCTGTGATCCCCAGAGCCCCCGTGGTTCCCAACCCCCACACTATTTTGTCCCAAATACCATCTGATGCTATGTGGTTTACTGTTGCTGACCTGACTAATGCATTCTTCTCTGTTCCAGTTCACCCAGATAGCCAGTTCTGGTTTGCTTTTGAGTTCCAGGGAAAGACTTACACATTCACTCGGTTGTGTCAAGGCTACTGTGAGTCCCCCACGATTTTGAATGCTGCCTTAAGAGACTCCCTGTCAGACTTGATCCTCTCCGAAGGCACAGTGTTACTTCAATATGTCGATGATCTGCTACTGTGTGCACCCACACAAGAGCAGTGTCTGGCAGATTCTCTCACTTTACTGACACATTTGCATCACAAGGGCCACAAAGCTAGTAAGTCAAAACAGCAGTTTTGTAAAGAGCAAGTCACATTCTTAGGGCATGTGATTTCTTACAACTCTCACCAGATTTCCTCCAAGAGGGTGGAAGCTGTGATGACCATTCCAAAACCCCACACCAAAAAACAGATGATGTCATTCCTAGGAACCACATCATACTGCCGCAATTTCATTCCACACTACTCCTCTGTGGAGGCTCCACTTACTGCGCTCATTCATGGTGCAAGTCTGTCAGCCAATGATCGCATTTCTTGGACACCAGAGGCTGAAGCTGCCTTCACTTCCTTGAAACAGCTGCTGCAAACAGCGCCCGTTTTAGCGCTTCCAGACCCATCCAAACCATACACACAAATGGTGGATGAAAAGAATGGTTTCATGTCTTCTGTTCTTTTACAGCAGCATGGTGATTCACTTCGCCCGGTGGGTTATTACTCTTCCAAGCTTGACCCAGTAGCTGCAGGACTGCCTGGATGCCTACGAGCAGTAGCTGCGTGTGAGAAGGCCGTGCTCGCCTCACGTGACATTGTAGGGTACTCTCCTCTGACAGTGCAGGTACCCCATGCAGTTTCTCTCATTTTGCTGGAGCAGAAAACTTCACACCTTTCTGCAGCTCGCTGGCTCAGGTACTCTTCCATACTGCTTGACATGCCCAACATCACAGTGAAACGATGCACAACACTTAACCCAGCCACTCTTCTCCCCACGCGAGAGGATGGTGAACCACACAGCTGCACTGCTGTATTGGGTGAAACTTGTACACCTCGGATTGACTTGTTAGATGTTCCCATCGAGAACTCTGACATAGTGTTATATGTAGATGGCTCTTCCTCACGTGATTCATGTGGAACTAACCGGGTGGGTTTTGCTGTGTGTTCTGATCATGCCACTCTCGTTTCAGGCTCATTGCCCAGACACTTCTCAGCACAGACTGCAGAACTAGTGGCGCTCACAGAAGCCTGTAAACTTGCGGAGAGTCAGTCGACCACCATCTACACTGACTCTCGCTACGCGTTCGGTGTGGTGCATGATTTTGGCGCCTTGTGGAGGCACAGAAAGTTCCTGAAATCTGATGGGAAGCCCATCCTCAATGCTAACCAGTTAGCAGCGCTTCTGAATGCCATCCTCCTGCCTGCTCGTATTGCTGTAGTGAAGTGTGCAGCACACACAGGTAAAACTGATTCTGTCTCCCAAGGAAATGCAGCCGCCGATGCAGCAGCCAAAGCAGCAGCCGAAGGAGGCCTACCCTTCCAAGTTGTCTTGGCACCACTGTCCACAACTAACTAACTAACTAAAAGCCCTCCTCTCAGAAATCATTCCCAGGTGGGGTATCCCGGGGAAAATCACAAGTGATAATGGTACTCACTTTGTGAACCAGGCATTGAAGGAGATCAGCAAGCAACTAGGTTTCAAATTGCAAACACACTGTGCATATCACCCACAATCTGGAGGTGCTGTGGAGAGAATGAACGGCTCCTTAAAATCCAAGCTGGTAAAGTGCTGTGAAGAAACTGGCCTCACATGGCCAAAAGCACTTCCCCTTGTGCTGATGTATGTGCGCACGCGAACCAGACCTCCAGTACACCTCAGCCCTTATGAGGTGTTGTATGGACGACCCGCCAGAGTGGGGGCAGAACCCCCCAAATGGACTGGCATGTCAACAGAAGTTGTGCAACAGCGAAATGATTGTGTACTGTCAAAATCTCTCCAGGACTCTCTCGCAGGTACACCGAGCAGTAAAAGCAGCCCTGCGCAGGCCAGCAGAAGGACCCCTGCACCCGTTCAAACCAGGAAACTGGGTGCTAGTGAAGGATTTCAGGAGGAGACACTGGAAGGCGAAGCGGTGGCTGGGCCCATTCCAAGTCCTACTGATCACACAAACAGCGGTGAAGGTTGGAGAACGAGTTACTTGGATCCACGCCAGCCACTGTAAGCTGTTTGGAGGAGAACCACCCAGAACGAAGGAGCGACTAGAAAAGACAAACGGGGCAGAATAATCCCCGCACCTCATTCAGGCAGTAGGCAGTCTACCTTCTACCTGCAACAATGCAACAAGCCAGGAAGCAGCTCATCACTGGGGTAGCTCTGATGCCTTTTAGTGGGCTGATGATCGCCCTCTGGTGGAGCCTCTAGAGAGATCAGCAGCTGAACACCATGCCAACATCCAAGGAGGTTCGTGCAACAGAAGGAGCAACCCACGAGCCACGGTGGGTCCTCTTTGCTGCACTTTCATTCCAAACCAACACAGCCTCAGATGACACTGTAACCAGAGCCTTGGAAGGTTTTTAAAACTGTCATCCAAAACGACAGAGGACTCCGGCATCAATAACCCCTTAGACGGGTGGTTAAACAGACAGTTTGGGAAGTATAAGGCCATAGTGATGTCGTTGCTAATGTCTATAGCCACTTTTATTGCCATTCTCACATTGTTGCCTGATCCCATGCCTCCGAACCCTATTGAGTAGATTAATCACAGTGGCACTGACAAAAGAAAGCGAATCTCCCAAATTGCAGCTTCCCCTATTACAGGCTGAAGATTACATTGATGATAGCAAAAGCGAGGATGATTGTGATGAGTGAAATTATTTTCCTGACACTGTAAGAATGATGCATATTGTGAAACCTTTTGAATTGGCAATATTGCTGATGTAATTAACAGAATGTTAGGAAGAGAAATCCTTGGTACTAATGATTGAGATGCAAACAAGAGGGTGGGAACTGTTGTGGGATTTCTCTTTAGTGTATTGTCCTTTAATGTATTGAAATGCTTTCATGTTACTTAGTTTAGTATGTCTGGTTCACACCTCATTCACGCTGGGAAACAGACGGTGAGAAACTGGTGAATGTCTCCCAGGATGCAGAAGCTCACACAGGAAGGCTTGACCCCAAAGTGGGGGAGATTCACACAGGTGATGGAGAGTCTGTCTGTTTAGAGCCAAGGTGTGAACTGCAACTGTAAAAGCCTTTTGTTCTGTGACTGTGTATAAAAAGGACCTGAACTGTTCATTGTTAGAGACGACTTTCATTGCCCCCTGACTGACGTCCATCCTCATGCATGAGATAGCTGAAATAAAGGTGTTGTTACAACTCATCCCGTCTGCAGGCTTTGATAATTAAAATTTTCACAACAGGTGAATCTGGCATCGATATTTGCCATCAATATAGATAGGCTGGTCTGGCATTGATATTTAACATCACAGTAGAGAGGCTGGTCTGGCATTGATATGTGACATCACAATAGAGAGGCTGGTCTGGCATTGATATGTGACATCACAGTAGAGAGGCTGGTCTGGCATTGATATGTGACATCACAATAGAGAGATTAATCTGGCATTGATATGTGACATCACAATAGAGACGTTCGTTTGACATTGATATGTGACATAACAATACAGAGGTGAATCTGGCATTGATATTTAACATCAATGATGAGAGGCTGGTCTGGCATTGATATGTGACATCACAATAGAGACGTTCGTTTGACATTGATATGTGACATCACAAAATAGAGGTGAATCTGGCATTGATATTTAACATCAATGTAGAGAAGTGAATGTGGCGTTGATATGTGACATCACCATAGAGAGGTGAATCCGGCATTGATATGTGACATCACAATAGAGAGGTTCGTTTGACATTGATATGTGACATATCAATAGAGAGGTGAATCTGGCATCGATATTCAACATCAATGTAGAGAGGCTGGTCTGGCATTGATATATGATTTCACAATAGAGAGGTGAATCTGGCATTGATATTTAACATCAATGTAGAGAGGCTGGTCTGGCATTAATATGTGACATCACAATAGAGAGGTGAATCTGGCATTGATATTTAACATCAATGAAGAGAGGCTCGTCTGGCATCGATATGTGACATCACATTATAGAGGTGAATCTGGCATTGATATTTCACATCAATGTAGAGAGGCTGGTCTGGCATTGATATATGACATCACAATATAGAGGTGAATCTGGCATCGATATATGACATCACAATATAGAGGTGAATATGGCATTGATATTTAACATCACAGTAGAGAGGTTCGTCTGACATTGATATGTGACATCACAATAGAGAGGTGAATCTGTCATCGATATTCAACATCAATGTAGAGAGGCTTGTCTGGCATTGATATGTGACATCACAATAGAGAGGTTCGTTTGACATTGATATGTGACATCACAATAGAGAGGTGAATCTGGCATCGATATTCAACATCAATGTAGAGAGGCTGGTCTGGCATTGATATGTGACATCACAATAGAGACATTCGATTGACACTAATATGTGACATCACAATAGAGACGTTCGTTTGACACTGATATGTGACATCACAATAGATACGTTAGTCTGACATTGATATGTGACATCACAATAGACAGGTGAATCTGGCATTGATATTTAACGTCAATGACGAGAGGTTCGTCTGACATTGATATGTGACATCACAATAGAGAGGTGAATCTGGCATCGATATTTGACATCAATGTAGATAGGCTGGTCTGGCATTGATATTTAACATCACAGTAGAGAGGCTAGACTGGCATTAATATGAGACATCACAATAGAGAGGTGAATCTGGCATTGATATTTAACATCAATGTAGAGAGGCTGGTCTGGCATTGATATGTGACATCACAATATAGAGGTGAATCTAGCATTGATATTTAACATCACAGTAGAGAGGTTCGTCTGACATTGATATGTGACATCACAATAGAGAGGTGAATCTGGCATCCATATTCAACATCAATGTAGAGAGGCTGGTCTGGCATTGATAGATGACATCAGAATATAGAGGTTAAACTGGCATTGATATGAGACATCACCATAGAGAGGTTAATCTGGCATTGATATGTGACATCACAATAGAGAGCTTCGGTTGACATTGATATGTGACATCACAATAGAGAGGTGAATCTGGCATTGATATTTAACATCAATGTAGATAGGCTGGTCTGGCATTGATATGTGTTATCACAATACAGAGGTGAATCTAGCATTGATATTTAACATCACAGTAGAGAGGTTCGTCTTACATTGATATGTGACATCACATTATAGAGGTGAATCTGGCATTGATATTTAACATCAATGTAGAGAGGCTGGTCTGGCATTGATATATGACATCACAATATAGAGGTGAATCTGGCATCGATATATGACATCACAATATAGAGGTGAATATGGCATTGATATTTAACATCACAGTAGAGAGGTTCGTCAGACATTGATATGTGACATCACAATAGAGAGGTGAATCTGTCATCGATATTCAACATCAATGTAGAGAGGCTGGTCTGGCATTGATATATGACATCACAATATAGAGGTGAATTTGTCATCGATATTCAACATCAATGTAGAGAGGCTTGTCTGGCATTGATATGTGACATCACAATAGAGAGGTTCGTTTGACATTGATCTGTGACATCACAGTAGAGAGGTGAATCGGCATTGATATTTAACATCACAGTAGATAGGTTCGTCTGACATTGATATGTGCCATCACAGTAGAGAGGTGAATCGGGCATTGATATTTAACATCACAGTAGATAGGTTCGTCTGACATTGATATGTGACATCACAGTAGAGAGGTGAATCTGGCATTGATATGTGACATCACAGTAGAGAGGTGAATCGGACATTGATATTTAACATCACAGTAGATAGGTTCGTCTGACATTGATATGTGACATCACAGTAGAGAGGTGAATCTGGCATTGATATGTGACATCACAGTAGATATGCTCGTTTGACATTGATATGTGACATCACAGTACAGAGGTGAATCTGGCATTGATATGTGACATCACAATAGAGAGATGAATCAGGCATTGATATTTAACATCAATGTAGAGAGACTGGTCTGGCATTGATATGTGACATCACAATAGAGAGGTGAATCAGGCATTGATATTTAACATCACAATAAAGAGGTGAATCTGGCATTGATATGTGACATCACAATAGAGAGGTGAATCAGGCATTGATATTTAACATCAATGTAGAGAGGCTGGTCTGGCATTGATATGTGTTATCACAATAGAGAGGTGAATCTGGCATTGATATGTGACATCAATGTAGATAGGCTGGTCTGGCATTGATATTTAACATCACAGTAGAGAGGCTGGTCTGGCATTAATATGTGACATCACAATAGAGAGGTGAATCAGGCATTGATATTTAACATCAATGTAGAGAGGCTGGTCTGGTATTGATATGTGACATCACAATAGACAGGTGAAACTAGCATTGATATTTAACATCACAGTAGAGAGGTTCGTCTTACATTGATATGTTACATCACATTATAGAGGTGAATCTGGCATTGATATTTAACATCAATGTAGAGAGGCTGGTCTGGCATTGATATATGACATCACAATAGAGAGGTGAATCTGGCATCGATATATGACATCACAATATAGAGGTGAATATGGCATTGATATTTAACATCACAGTAGAGAGGTTTGTCTGACATTGATATGTGACATCACAATAGAGAGGTGAATCTGTCATCGATATTCAACATCAATGTAGAGAGGCTTGTCTGGCATTGATATATGACATCACAATATAGAGGTGAATCTGGCATTGATATGTGACATCACAATAGAGACATTCGATTGACACTAATATGTGACATCACAATAGAGACGTTCGTTTGACACTGATATGTGACATCACAATAGATACATTAGTCTGATATTAATATGTGACATCACAATAGAGAGGTGAATCTGGCATTGATATTTAACGTCAATGACGACAGGTTCGTCTGACATTGATATGTGACATCACAATAGAGAGGTGAATCAGGCATTGATATTTAACATCACAGTAGATAGGTTCGTCTGACATTGATATGTGACATCACAACAGAGAGGTGAATCTGGCATCGACATTCAACATCAATGTATAGAGGCTGGTCTGGCATTGATATGTGTTATCACAATACAGAGGTGAATCTGGCATTGATATGTGACATCAAATCAGAAACGCGAGTGTGGTATTGATATGTGACATCGAAACAGAGAGGCGAATCTGTCATTGATATTTAACATCAATGTAGAGACGCGAGTCTGGTATTGATATGTGACATCACAATAGAGAGGTGAATCTGGCATTGATATGTGACATCACGGTAGAGAGGTTCATTTGACATTGATTTGTGACATCACAGTAGAGAGATGAATCTGGCATTGATATTTAACATCAATGTAGAGACGCTGGTCTGGCATTGATATGTGACATCACAATAAAGAGGTGAATCTGGCATTGATATGTGACATCACAGTAGAGAGGTTCGTTTGACATTGACATGTGACATCACAAGAGAGAGGTTAATCTGGCATTGATATGTGACATCACAATAGAGAGGTGAATCTGGCATTGATATTTAACATCACAATACAGTGGTTCGTCTGACATTGATATGTGACAACACAATAGAGAGGTGAGTCTGGCATTGATACTTAACATCAATGTAGAGAGGCTGGTCTGTCATTGATATTTGACATCACAGCAGAGAAGCGAGTCTGGTATTGATATGTGACATCACAATAGAGAGGTGAATCGGGCATTGATATTTAACATCACAGTAGATAGGTTCGTCTGACATTGATATGTGACATCACAATAGAGAGGTGAATCTGGCATCGACATTCAACATCAATGTAGAGAGGCTGGTCTGGCATTGATATGTGTTATCACAACACAGAGGTGAATCTGGCATTGATATGTGACATCAAATCAGAAACGCGAGTGTGGTATTGATATGTGACATCGAAACAGAGAGGCGAATCTGTCATTGATATTTAACATCAATGTAGAGACGCGAGTCTGGTATTGATATGTGACATCACAATAGAGAGGTGAATCTGGCATTGATATGTGACATCACGGTAGAGAGGTTCATTTGACATTGATATGTGACATCACAGTAGAGAGGTTCGTTTGACATTGATTTGTGACATCACAGTAGAGAGGTGAATCGGGCATTGATATTTAACATCACAGTAGATAGGTTCGTCTGACATTGATATGTGACATCACAGTAGAGAGGTGAATCTGGCATTGATATGTGACATCACAGTAGAGAGTTGAATCAGGCATTGATATGTGACATCACAGTAGAGAGGTGAATCTGACATTGATATGTGACATCACAGTAGATATATTCGTTTGACATTGATATGTGACATCACAGTAGAGAGGTGAATCTGGTATTGATATGTGACATCACAATAGAGAGGTGAATCTGGCATCGACATTCAACATCAATGTAGAGAGGCTGGTCTGGCATTGATATGTGTTATCACAATACAGAGGTGAATCTGGCATTGATATGTGACATCAAATCAGAAACGCGAGTGTGGTATTGATATGTGACATCGAAACAGAGAGGCGAATCTGTCATTGATATTTAACATCAATGTAGAGACGCGAGTCTGGTATTGATATGTGACATCACAATAGAGAGGTGAATCTGGCATTGATATGTGACATCACGGTAGAGAGGTTCATTTGACATTGATATGTGACATCACAGTAGAGAGGTTCGTTTGACATTGATTTGTGACATCACAGTAGAGAGATGAATCTGGCATTGATATTTAACATCAATGTAGAGACGCTGGTCTGGCATTGATATGTGACATCACAATAAAGAGGTGAATCTGGCATTGATATGTGACATCACAGTAGAGAGGTTCGTTTGACATTGACATGTGACATCACAATAGAGAGGTTAATCTGGCATTGATATGTGACATCACAATAGAGAGGTGAATCTGGCATTGATATTTAACATCACAATACAGTGGTTCGTCTGACATTGATATGTGACAACACAATAGAGAGGTGAATCTGGCATTGATACTTAACATCACAGTAGAGAGGCTGGTCTGGCATTGATATTTGACATCACAGCAGAGAAGCGAGTCTGGTATTGATATGTGACATCACAATAGAGAGGTGAATCGGGCATTGATATTTAACATCACAGTAGATAGGTTCGTCTGACATTGATATGTGACATCACAATAGAGAGGTGAATCTGGCATTGACATTCAACATCAATGTAGAGAGGCTGGTCTGGCATTGATATGTGTTATCACAATACAGAGGTGAATCTGGCATTGATATGTGACATCAAATCAGAAACGCGAGTGTGGTATTGATATGTGACATCGAAACAGAGAGGCGAATCTGTCATTGATATTTAACATCAATGTAGTGCTGTCACTTGGTGTTCGCTCGCTCTGCGGTAGAGTATCACTTCCTGTTCCTGCTCGAACACAGTGGTGTTTCTGAGTAGCTTTTCTGCTTAGCAATTCAATTTAAATCTTTTGATACATCCCTTTTTCATAGTATAATCTTAACGTGCTTCATCTGAATCACCCTTTCTGTGTGCTCACTACCTAATTTATAGCCAAAGTATTCACTCACTGTCTCTGTACTGTTTCGCTAGCTTAGCTTAGTTCGTAGCCGACTCGTTAGCACTATGGCTACTTCACCTGTCCCTCCTGCACTTTCCTGCTCATTGTGTCAGATGTTTAGTTACTTCTCGGCCTCCTTTAGCAGTAATGATACCTGTAACAAATGTAGCATATTTGCAGCTCTGGAGGCCAGGATTACTGAATTGGAGACTCGGCTTCGCACCCTTCATTCACCCGTAGCTAGCCAGGCCCCTGTAGCTGGTGCAGCCGAAGATAGCGCAGGCCCCGCTAGCTGTTCCCCGGCAGACCCCAAGCAGCTGGGGAAAGAGGGCGGCTGGGTGACGGTGAGGAGGAAGCATAGTCTTAAACAGAAGCCCCAGGTACACCACCAACCTGTTCATGTGTCTAACCGTTTTTCCCCACTCGGCGACACACCCGCCGGGGGTCAAACTCTGGTAATTGGTGATTCTGTTCTCAGACATGTGAAGCTAGAGACACCGGCAACCATAGTCAATTGTCTTCCAGGGGCCAGAGCAGGCGACATTGAAGGAAATTTAAAACTGCTGGCTAAGGGTAAACGTAAATACAGTAAGATCATAATTCACGTCGGCAGTAATGACACCCGGTTACGCCAATCGGAGGTCACTAAAATCAATATTGAATCGGTGTGTAACTTTGCCAAAACAATGTCGGACTCTGTAGTTTTCTCTGGTCCCCTCCCCAATCAGACCAGGAGTGACATGTTTAGCCGCATGTTCTCCTTAAATTGCTGGCTGTCTGAGTGGTGTCCCAGAAACGATGTGGGCTTCATAGATAATTGGCAAACCTTCTGGAGGAAACCTGGTCTTGTTAGGAGAGACGGCATCCATCCCACTTTGGATGGAGCAGCTCTCATTTCTAGAAATATGGACCAATTTATTAACCCCCCCAAAATATGACTATCCAGAGTTGGGACCAGGAAGCAGAGTTGCAGTCTTACACGCCTCTCTGCAGCTTCTCTCCTCCTGCTACCCCCCCAAAAACCCATCTCCATTGAGACTGTGTCAGCTCCCAAAAAGACAAAAAACAAACCAAAAACCAGCAATAAACAACTTAAACATAAAAAATCACAAAGAAAGAACAATACAGTATCCACATCTGAACCAAAGAGTAAAACAGTGAAATGTGGATTATTAAATATTTTGTCTCTCTCCTCCAAGTCTCTGTTAGTACATGACTTGATAATTGATCAACAAATTGATTTACTCTGCCTTACAGAAACCTGGTTGCAGCAGGATGATTATGTTAGTTTAAATGAATCAACACCCCCGAGTCATTCTAACTACCAGAAATCTCGAAGCACAGGCCGAGGGGGCGGTGTGGCAGCAATTTTTCACACCAGCCTATTAATTTACGAAAGACCAAGACAGACTTTTAATTCATTTGAAAGCGTGATGCTTAGCCTCGTCCACCCCAGCTGTAAAACTCACAAACCAGTCTTACTTGTTATTATCTATCGTCCACCTGGGCCTTACACAGAGTTTCTCTCTGATTTCTCAGACTTTTTATCTGATTTAGTGCTCAGCTCAGATAAAATAATTATTGTGGGTGATTTTAACATCCATGTAGATGCTAAAAATGACAGCCTCAACATTGCATTTAATCTGTTATTAGACTCAATTGGCTTCTCTCAAAATGTAAAAGAACCCACCCACCACTTTAATCACACTCTAGATCTTGTTTTAACATATGGCATAGAAACTGAACATTTAACAGTGTTTCCTGAAAACCCTCTGCTGTCTGATCATTTCCTGATAACATTCACATTTACAATAATTGATTACACAGCAGTGGAGAGTAGACTTTATCAAAGTAGATGTCTTTCTGAAAGTGCTGTAACTAAGTTTAAGAATATAATCCACCCACTGTTATCATCTTCAATGCCCTGTACCAACATAGAGCAGAGCAGCTATCTGAACGCTACTCCAACAGAGGTCGATTATCTTGTTAATAATTTTACCTCCTCACTACGTACGACTCTGGATACTGTAGCTCCTGTGAAAACTAAGGCCTCAAATCAGAAGTACCTGACTCCGTGGTATAATTCTCAAACACGTAGCCTAAAGCAGATAACTCGTAAGCTGGAGAGGAAATGGCGTGTCACAAATTTAGAGGATCATCATTTAGCCTGGAGAAATAGTTTGCTGCTTTATAAGAAAGCCCTCCGCAAAGCCAGAACATCTTACTATTCGTCACTGATTGAAGAAAATAAGAACAACCCCAGGTTTCTCTTCAGCACTGTAGCCAGGCTGACAAAAAGTCAGAGCTCTATTGAGCCAACAATCCCTTTAACGTTAACTAGTAATGACTTCATGAACTTCTTCACAAATAAAATTTTTATCATTAGAGAAAAAATTACCAATAATCATCCCACAGATGTAATATCATCTACAGCTACTTTTAGTACCATTGATGTTAAGTTAGACTCTTTTTCTCCAATTGATCTTTCTGAGTTAACTTCAATAATTAATTCCTCCAAACCATCAACGTGTCTTTTAGACCCCATTCCTACAAAACTGCTCAAAGAAGTCCTGCCATTAATTAATTCTTCAATCTTAAATATGATCAACTTATCTCTAATAATCGGCTATGTACCACAGGCCTTCAAGCTGGCTGTAGTTAAACCTTTACTTAAAAAGCCATCTCTAGACCCAGCTGTCTTAGCTAATTATAGGCCAATCTCCAACCTTCCTTTCATATCAAAAATCCTTGAAAGAGTAGTTGTCAAACAGCTAACAGATCATCTGCAGAGGAATGGCTTATCTGAAGAGTTTCAGTCAGGTTTCAGAGCTCATCACAGCACAGAAACAGCTTTAGTGAAGGTTACAAATGATCTTCTTATGGCCTCTGACAGTGGACTCATCTCTGTGCTTGTCCTGCTAGACCTTAGTGCAGCGTTTGATACTGTTGATCATAATATCCTATTAGAGCGATTAGAACATGCTGTAGGTATTACAGGTACTGTGCTGCAGTGGTTTGTATCATATCTATCTAATAGACTCCAATTTGTTCAAGTAAATGGAGAGTCCTCTTCACACACTAAGGTCAATTATGGTGTTCCACAGGGTTCAGTGCTAGGACCAATTCTATTTACATTATACATGCTTCCCCTAGGCAGCATCATTAGAAGACATAGCATAAATTTTCACTGCTATGCAGATGACACGCAGCTCTATCTATCCATGAAGCCAGGTAACACACACCAATTAGTTAAACTGCAGGAATGTCTTAAAGACATAAAGACCTGGATGGCCGCTAACTTTCTGCTTCTTAATTCAGATAAAACTGAGGTTATTGTACTCGGCCCTGAAAATCTTAGAAATATGGTATCTAACCAGATTCTTACTCTGGATGGCATTACCTTGGCCTCCAGTAACACTGTGAGGAACCTTGGAGTCATTTTTGACCAGGACATGTCCTTCAACGCACATATTAAACAAATATGTAAGACTGCTTTCTTCCATTTGCGCAACATCTCTAAAATTAGAAATATCCTGTCTCAGAGTGATGCTGAAAAACTAGTTCATGCATTTATTACTTCCAGGCTGGACTACTGTAATTCACTATTATCAGGATGTCCTAAAAACTCACTGAAAAGTCTTCAGCTAATCCAAAATGCTGCAGCAAGAGTACTGACAGGGACTAGAAAGAGAGAGCATATTTCTCCTGTATTGGCTTCCGTTCATTGGCTTCCTGTTAAATCCAGAATTGAATTCAAAATCCTGCTCCTCACATACAAGGTCTTAAATAATCAGGCCCCATCTTATCTTAATGACCTTGTAGTGCCATATCACCCTATTAGAGCACTTCGCTCTTGCTCTGCAGGCCTACTTGCTGTTCCTAGAGTATTTAAAAGTAGAATGGGAGGGAGAGCCTTCAGTTTTCAGGCCCCTCTTCTGTGGAACCAGCTTCCAGTTTGGATTCGGGAGACAGACACTATCTCTACTTTCAAGATTAGGCTTAAAACTTTCCTTTTTGCTAAAGCATATAGTTAGGGCTGGACCAGGTGACCCTGAATCCTCCCTTAGTTATGCTGCAATAGACATAGGCTGCCGGGGATTCCCATGATGCATTGAGTTTTTCCTTTCCAGTCACCTTTCTCACTCACTATGTGTTAATAGACCTCTCTGCATCAAATCATATCTGTTATTAATCTCTGTCTCTCTTCCACAGCATGTCTTTATCCTGTTTTCCTTCTCTCACCCCAACCGGTCGCAGCAGATGGCCGCCCCTCCCTGAGCCTGGTTCTGCCGGAGGTTTCTTCCTGTTAAAAGGGAGTTTTTCCTTCCCACTGTCGCCAAAGTGCTTGCTCATAGGGGGTCGTATGATTGTTGGGTTTTTCTCTGTATTTATTATTGTGCTATCTACTGTACAATATAAAGCGCCTTGAGGCGACTTTTGTTGTGATTTGGCGCTATATAAATAAAATTGAATTGAATTGAATTGAATAGAGACGCGAGTCTGGTATTGATATGTGACATCACAATAGAGAGGTGAATCTGGCATTGATATGTGACATCACGGTAGAGAGGTTCATTTGACATTGATATGTGACATCACAGTAGAGAGGTTCGTTTGACATTGATTTGTGACATCACAGTAGAGAGATGAATCTGGCATTGATATTTAACATCAATGTAGAGACGCTGGTCTGGCATTGATATGTGACATCACAATAAAGAGGTGAATCTGGCATTGATATGTGACATCACAGTAGAGAGGTTCGTTTGACATTGACATGTGACATCACAATAGAGAGGTTAATCTGGCATTGATATGTGACATCACAATAGAGAGGTGAATCTGGCATTGATATTTAACATCACAATACAGTGGTTCGTCTGACATTGATATGTGACAACACAATAGAGAGGTGAATCTGGCATTGATACTTAACATCAATGTAGAGAGGCTGGTCTGTCATTGATATTTGACATCACAGCAGAGAAGCGAGTCTGGTATTGATATGTGACATCACAATAGAGAGGTGAATCGGACATTGATATTTAACATCACAGTAGATAGGTTCGTCTGACATTGATATGTGACATCACAGTAGACAGGTGAATCTGGCATTGATATGTGACATCACAGTAGATATGTTCGTTTGACATTGATATGTGACATCACAGTAGAGAGGTGAATCTGGCATTGATATGTGACATCACAATAGAGAGGTGAATCAGGCATTGATATTTAACATCAATGTAGAGAGACTGGTCTGGCATTGATATGTGACATCACAATATAGAGGTGAATATGGCATTGATATTTAACATCACAGTAGAGAGGTTCGTCTGACATTGATATGTGACATCACAATAGAGAGGTGAATTTGGCATTGACATGTGACATCACAGTAGAGAGGTGAATCTGGCATTGATATGTGACATCAATGTAGAGAGACTGGTTTGACATTGATATGTGACATCACAATAGAGAGGTTCGTCTGGCATTGATATGTGACATCACAATAGAGACGTTCGTTTGACATTGATATGTGACATCACAATAGAGAGGTGAATCTGGCATTGATATTTTACTTCAATATAGAGAGGTTCGTCTGACATTGATATTTGACATCACAATAGAGAGGTGAATCTGTCATCGATATTCAATATCAATGTAGAGAGGCTGGTCTGGCATTGATATGTGACATCACAATAGAGAGGTGAATCTGGCATTGATATGTGACATCACAATACAGAGGTGAATCTGGCATTGATATTTAACATCAATGTAGAGAGTCTGGTCTGACATTGATATTTGACATCACAATAGAGAGGTTCGTCTGGCATTGATATGTGACATCACAATAGAGACGTTCGTTTGACATTGATATGTGACATCACAATAGAGAGGTGAATCTGGCATTGATATGTGACATCACAATAGAGACGGTCGTTTGACATTGATATGTGACATCACAATAGAGAGGTGAATCTGTCATCGATATTTAACATCAATGTAGAGAGACTGGTCTGGCAATGATTTGTGACATCACAATAGAGAGGTGAATCTGGCATTGATATTTAACCTTGATGTAGAGAGGCTGGTCTGGCATTGATATATGAATTCACAATAGAGAGGTGAATCTGGCATTGATATTTAACCTTGATGTAGAGAGGCTCGTCTGGCATTGATATATGAATTCACAATAGAGAGGTGAACCTGGCGTTGATATTTAACCTTGATGTAGAGAGGCTGGTCTGGCATTGATATATGAATTCACAATAGAGAGGTGAATCAGGCATTGATATGTGACATCACAGTAGAGAGGTGAATATGGCATTGATATGTGACATCACAATAGAGAGGTGAATCTGGCATTGATATTTAACATCAATGTAGAGAGACTGGTCTGACATTGATATGTGACATCACAATAGAGACTTTCGTTTGACATTGATATGTGACATCACAATAGAGAGGTGAATTTTGCATTGATATTTAACTTCAATATAGAGAGGTTCGTCTGACATTGATATGTGACATCACAATAGAGAGGTGAATCTGTCATCAATATGTGACATCACAATAGAGAGGTGAATCTGGCATTGATATGTGACATCACAATAGAGAGGTGAATCTGGCATTGATATGTGACATCACAATAGAGAGGTGAATCTGGCATTCATATTTAACATCAATGTAGAGAGAGTGGTCTGACATTGATATGTGACATCACAATAGAGAGGTTCGTCTGGCATTGATTTGTGACATCACAATAGAGACGTTCGTTTGACATTGATATGTGACATCACAATATAGAGGTGAATTTGGCATTGATATTTAACTTCAATGTAGAGAGGTTCGGCTGACATTGATATGTGACATCACCATAGAGAGGTTAATCTGGCATTGATATGTGACATCATAATAGAGAGGTGTATATGGCATCGAAATTCAACATCAATGTAGAGAGACTGGTCTGGCACTGATAAATGAATTCACAATAGAGACGTGAATCTGGCATTGATGTTTAACATCACAGTAGAGAGGTTCGTCTGACATTGATATGTGACATCACAATAGAGAGGTGAATCTGTCATCGATATTCAACATCAATGTAGAGTGCCTGGTCTGGCATTGATATGTGACATCACAATAGTGAGGTGAATCTGGCATTGATATTTAACATCAATGTAGAGAGACTGGTCTGACATTGATATGTGACATCACAATAGAGAGGTTCGTCTGGCATTGATATGTGACATCACAATAGAGACGTTCGTTTGACATTGATATGTGACATCACAATATAGAGGTGAATTTGACATTGATATTTAACTTCAATGTAGAGAGGTTCGTCTGACATTGATATGTGACATCACAATAGAGAGGTGAATCTGTCATCGATATTCAGCATCAATGTAGAGAGGCTGTTCTGGCATTGATATGTGACATCACAATAGAGAGGTGAATCTGGCATTGATATGTGACATCACAGTAGAGAGGTGAATCTGGCATTGATATGTGACATCACAATAGAGAGGTGAATCTGGCATTGATATTTAACATCAATGTAGAGAGAGTGGTCTGACATTGATATGTGCCATCACAATAGAGACGTTCGTCTGGCATTGATTTGTGACATCACAATAGAGACGTTCGTTTGACATTGATATGTGACATCACAATAGAGAGGTGAATCTGGCATTGATATTTAACATCAATATAGAGAAGTGAATCTGGCATTGATATGTGACATCACCATAGAGAGGTGAATCTGGCATTGATATTGAACACCAATGTAGGGAGGTTGTTCTGGCATTGATATGTGACATCACAATAGAGAGGTGAATCTGGCATTGATGTTTAACATCACAGTAGAGAGGTTCGTCTGACATTGATATGTGACATCACAATAGAGAGGTGAATCTGTCATCGATATTCAACATCAATGTAGAGAGGCAGGTCTGGCATTGATATGTGACATCACAATAGTGAGGTGAATCTGGCATTGATATTTAACATCAATGTAGAGAGACTGGTCTGACATTGATATGTGACATCACAATAGAGAGGTTCGTCTGGCATTGATATGTGACATCACAATAGAGACGTTCGTTTGACATTGATATGTGACATCACAATATAGAGGTGAATTTGGCATTGATATTTAACTTCAATGTAGAGAGGTTCGTCTGACATTGAAATGTGACATCACAATAGAGAGGTTCGTCTGACATTGATTTTTAACATCAATGTAGAGATGCTGGTCTGGCATTGATATGTGACATCACAATAGAGAGGTGAATCTGGCATTGATATTTAACATCAATGTAGAGAGAGTGGTCTGACATTGATATGTGACATCACAATAGAGAGGTGAATCTGGCATTGATATTTAACATCAATGTAGAGAGAGTGGTCTGACATTGATATGTGCCATCACAATAGAGACGTTCGTCTGGCATTGATTTGTGACATCACAATAGAGACGTTCGTTTGACATTGATATGTGACATCACAATAGAGAGGTGAATCTGGCATTGATATTTAACATCAATATAGAGAAGTGAATCTGGCATTGATATGTGACATCACCATAGAGAGGTGAATCTGGCATTGATATTGAACACCAATGTAGGGAGGTTGGTCTGGCATTGATATGTGACACCACAATAGAGAGGTGAATCTGGCATTGATGTTTAACATCACAGTAGAGAGGTTCGTCTGACATTGATATGTGACATCACAATAGAGAGGTGAATCTGTCATCGATATTCAACATCAATGTAGAGAGGCTGGTCTGGCATTGATATGTGACATCACAATAGTGAGGTGAATCTGGCATTGATATTTAACATCAATGTAGAGAGACTGGTCTGACATTGATATGTGACATCACAATAGAGAGGTTCGTCTGGCATTGATATGTGACATCACAATAGAGACGTTCGTTTGACATTGATATGTGACATCACAATAGAGAGGTGAATCTGTCATCGATATTTAACATCACAGTAGAGAGGTTGGTCTGGCATTGATATGTGACATCACATTAGAGAGGTTCGTCTGTCATCGATATTCAACATCAATGTAGAGAGGCTGGTCTGGCATTGATATGTGACATCACAATAGTGAGGTGAATTTGGCATTGATATTTAACTTCAATGTAGAGAGGTTCGTCTGACATTGAAATGTGACATCACAATAGAGAGGTGAATCTGTCATCGATATTTAACATCACAGTAGAGAGGTTGTTCTGGCATTGATATGTGACATCACAATAGAGAGGTGAATCTGGCATTGATGTTTAACATCACAGTAGAGAGGTTCGTCTGACATTGATATGTGACATCACAATAGAGAGGTGAATCTGTCATCGATATTCAACATCAATGTAGAGAGGCAGGTCTGGCATTGATATGTGACATCACAATAGTGAGGTGAATCTGGCATTGATATTTAACATCAATGTAGAGAGACTGGTCTGACATTGATATGTGACATCACAATAGAGAGGTTCGTCTGGCATTGATATGTGACATCACAATAGAGACGTTCGTTTGACATTGATATGTGACATCACAATATAGAGGTGAATTTGGCATTGATATTTAACTTCAATGTAGAGAGGTTCGTCTGACATTGAAATGTGACATCACAATAGAGAGGTTCGTCTGACATTGATTTTTAACATCAATGTAGAGATGCTGGTCTGGCATTGATATGTGACATCACAATAGAGAGGTGAATCTGGCATTGATATTTAACATCAATGTAGAGAGAGTGGTCTGACATTGATATGTGACATCACAATAGAGAGGTGAATCTGGCATTGATATTTAACATCAATGTAGAGAGAGTGGTCTGACATTGATATGTGCCATCACAATAGAGACGTTCGTCTGGCATTGATTTGTGACATCACAATAGAGACGTTCGTTTGACATTGATATGTGACATCACAATAGAGAGGTGAATCTGGCATTGATATTTAACATCAATATAGAGAAGTGAATCTGGCATTGATATGTGACATCACCATAGAGAGGTGAATCTGGCACTGATATTGAACACCAATGTAGGGAGGTTGGTCTGGCATTGATATGTGACATCACAATAGAGAGGTGAATCTGGCATTGATGTTTAACATCACAGTAGAGAGGTTCGTCTGACATTGATATGTGACATCACAATAGAGAGGTGAATCTGTCATCGATATTCAACATCAATGTAGAGAGGCTGGTCTGGCATTGATATGTGACATCACAATAGTGAGGTGAATCTGGCATTGATATTTAACATCAATGTAGAGAGACTGGTCTGACATTGATATGTGACATCACAATAGAGAGGTTCGTCTGGCATTGATATGTGACATCACAATAGAGACGTTCGTTTGACATTGATATGTGACATCACAATAGAGAGGTGAATCTGTCATCGATATTTAACATCACAGTAGAGAGGTTGGTCTGGCATTGATATGTGACATCACATTAGAGAGGTTCGTCTGTCATCGATATTCAACATCAATGTAGAGAGGCTGGTCTGGCATTGATATGTGACATCACAATAGTGAGGTGAATTTGGCATTGATATTTAACTTCAATGTAGAGAGGTTCGTCTGACATTGAAATGTGACATCACAATAGAGAGGTGAATCTGTCATCGATATTTAACATCACAGTAGAGAGGTTGGTCTGGCATTGATATGTGACATCACATTAGAGAGGTTCGTCTGACATTGATTTTTAACATCAATGTAGAGATGCTGGTCTGGCATTGATATGTGACATCACAATAGAGAGATGAATCTGGCATTGATATTTACAATCACAGTAGAGAGGTTGGTCTGGCATTGATATGTGACATCACAATAGAGAGGTGAATCTGGCATTGATATTTAACATCAATGTAGAGAGGTTCGTCTGACATTGATATTTGACCTCACAATAGACAGGCAAATGTGGCATTGATATTTATCATCACAGCAGAGACGCCGGTTTGGTATTGATATGTGACATCACAGCAGAGACGCGAATCTGGCATTGATATTTGACTTCACAATAGAGAGGCGAATCTGGCATTGATATTTGACATTACAGTAGAGACTCGAGTACGGTATTGATATGTGACATCACATCAGAGACCCGAAACTGGCATTGATATTTGACATAACAGCAGAGACGCGAGTCTGGTATTGATATTTGACATCACAATAGAGAGGCGAGTCTGGTATTGATATGTGACATCACATCAGAGACACGAATCTTGCATTGATATTTGACATGAAAGTAGAGAGGAGAAACTGGCATTGATATGTGACATCTCAATAGAGATGTCACGGCGAGTGAGATGAGCCGTGTGGAAAATAAGGGCCGACAACTATCTAAACTGAGAACAACTAAACTACTGACACAAACCAGGACCTGCACATGAAGGAGGATGAGAGCGGGCGGAAACAGATGACGGTTGACAGCAGGGAAACACACAGAACGAAGCAGGGTAGATACACAGACGGACCAGCAACTACAATGACTGAAGACATGACTTAAATACACAGAGAAACACAGGGAGATTACACACAGGTGGTGGACACAGCTGGGAGTAATTAATGAGACGAGACAGAGGTAAAACTGAACACACTCACATGAGACGCAGACCTTCACAATAAAACAGGAAACAAGAACACTACACAAAGACGCAGACTCGACACTGAGAGACAGACAGAAAATGACACCTAAACCCACACATGAGAACACAAATCCTAATCACCAATAAACAGAAACCAGTAATCACCACCACCACCATAATCAGCACAACAAGATAATAAGAAAACAATCCATTACTCAAAAATAAACCAAAACATAACTCAAAATACTGGGTCAGATAGACCCAGAACCGTGACAGTACCCCCCCTCTAAGGGCTGGCTCCCGACAGCCACAAACAAAAAAAAAACAGAACGAAACAAGAGCACCAAACCACGGCGGGCGGAGGGGGTCCAGGAAGGAGGGACAGAAACCAAACAAAAAACAAGGAGCACAAGAGTCCAAACAGTCCAAACAACACAGGAAAACACATCAACACCAAAAACCAAACAAGAGCTCAACAAGAGTCCACAAACAGTTCAGGGGGTCGACCCGGAGGTTGGCCATACAGGAGCCAAAACAGGTCAGGGGGCCGGCCATGCACACGGCAACGGGCAAACAGTTCCGGAGGCCGACCGTGCACACGGCAGCGGCGGCGACGGGCAAACAGTTCTGGAGGCCGACCGCTTGGAAGGTAGTGGCGGCCACTGAGCAGGTCAGGAGGTCGGCCGCGATGCCAGCGGCGGCGACGAACCCTGTCCGGAAGTCGTCCTCGACGGCCATGATGCAAACTTAGAGGCCTGGAAAGCGGCCGGCAGAGGCGAGGCGGAGCAGGACGAGCTGGGCCAGACGAAGGCGGAGCAGGACGAGCTGGGCCAGACGAAGGCGCAGCAGAAGCAGAGGCTGAAGCCGGACCAGGCGCAGCAGAAGCAGAGGCTGAAGCCGGACCAGGCGTGGACGAAGACACAGAGGCCGGGCCAGGCGTGGACGAAGACACAGAGGCCGGGCCAGGCGTGGACGAAGACACAGAGGCCGGGCCAGGCGTGGACGAAGACACAGAGGCCGGGCCAGGCGTGGACGAAGACACAGAGGCCGGGCCAGGCGTGGACGAAGACACAGAGGCCGGGCCAGGGGAAGACGGCAGCGAGACGGCTGCGGAACCTGACGGCAGCGGGACGGCTGCAGGCGTGGATGAAGCTGCGGCTGCAGGCGTGGATGAAGCTGCGGCTGCAGGCGTGGATGAAGCTGCGGCTGCAGGCGTGGATGAAGCTGCGGTTGGCTGGACGGGCTCCTCGGGCCCTCCAGCTGATGAGGCCAGAAACTGGCTAGGTTCTCCTGAACCTCCAGCTGACGAGTCATGGGGCTGGACGGGCTCCTCGGGCCCTCCAGCCGACGACACCTGAGGCTGGCTGGGTTCTCCCGAACCCCCAGCAGACGACACTTGAGGCTGGCTGGGTTCTCCCGAACCCCCAGCTGACGACACTTGAGGCTGGCTGGGTTCTCCCGAACCCCCAGCTGACGACACTTGAGGCTGGCTGGGTTCTCCCGAACCCCCAGCTGACGACACTTGAGGCTGGCTGGGTTCACCCGAACCCCCAGCTGACGACACTTGAGGCTGGCTGGGTTCACCCGAACCCCCAGCTGACGACACTTGAGGCTGGCTGGGCTCCTCCGAACCCCCAGCTGACGACACTTGAGACTGGACGGGCTCCTCAGGCCCTCCAGTGGAAACAGACACCGAGGCAGCAGGTACGCAGACCTCTGCCGGTGTGGACACTGGCTGGAACCGAGCAGCACAGTGGCTAGACTCAGGCAGCAACAGTGGGATGCAGTCCTCAGAGGGCTGAAAGTGTTCCCCAATACACTCAGCAGAGGACGGAGGCGGACGGGTGAACTCACTTGAGCTCTCAGGGGGTGCTGAGAGCCGAGACTGCTCTGGTGAGTTCCCCGGTGAAACTGCTGGCGCTGGCGTCTTGACCTCTAGGGGTCCAGAGTCAGCTGGTGAGCGACACCCAGCCTCTGGGGAGGCCCTAGAGGGAGAAACTGTCTCTGAGGTGGCCAGCTTAAGAGAACCAGCAGATGTTGTGGTGAAGTGTGTTCCCTGCTCGTAATGAGACGGTGAGAATGGTGACTGAATGAACGAGTGGGTAGGCTGCTGAACTGGTGGCAACTGAGCTACAGGTAGCGAAGTTGTAACAGGTGGTGGAGTGGCTGACTGAACTGAGGGCGGCTGGGCTGCTGACTGAACTGAGGGCGGCTGGGCTGCTGACTGAACTGAGGGCGGCTGGGCTGCTGACTGAACTGAGGGCGGCTGGGCTGCTGACTGAACTGAGGGCGGCTGGGCTGCTGACTGAACTGAGGGCGGCTGGGCTGCTGACTGAACTGAGGGCGGCTGGGCTGCTGACTGAACTGAGGGCGGCTGGGCTGCTGACTGAACTGAGGGCAGCTGGGCTGCTGACTGAACGGCTAACTGAATTGCAGGCCCAACATTAAACTGTGGTGAAAGTGTGGATGGGAAAACATGATCAGGAAAAACTGTTTCAGTGAGGCTTACAACTTCCCCTGAATGAACTGAAAAAACTTCCCTGACACTTAAATTCCCTATGTTCATAGCGCTAGACTCAGGTACTCCAGGCTTGGAAACAGCATGAACACAGTCATTAACACAAAATGTAGGCTCAGAAAAGGCAGTCTTTGGGGCAGTGGCCACGGGTGAGACGGAAAAATCATTGTTAACTTGAGAAGGCACACAAAAAATAGCTCCAGAAAACACAGTCACTGAATCCGACGCAGCAGAAAAAGCGTCCCTTTCACTCACCACAGCCGACTGCTTACATGTCCCTACATCCGGCTGTGGGGTGCCGCGCCGGCGGCGCGAACGTCGCTTTCGTCTCAGAGACTGCTCCGACGGACCGGGTAATTCCTCGTCCGGCCGGTCGGACGGCACGTCCTCCATCGAAGCGAGCGGGCGAGCGGTAGCGGCGGGAGGGTGAAGGAGTAGTTCGTGAAGAATGAAATTTTGTACGAGCGGGTGGAGTGAGTCCAATAGCCAGGGATAATCGGACAAAAGCTGTCGTAGCCTGACTTCCAGAACGTAGACAAACGCTTCACCCTCATGCTCAAGCCACAGGTTGATTATTTTGGAAGCTGAGTCCGTTATGAGCTATCGAAGCTCCGTGGGTGGGGTGAATGCCGCTGGATCCATATCGGGCTGGTCCGTACTGTCACGGCGAGTGAGATGAGCCGTGTGGAAAATAAGGGAGGATCCAAATGCAGGCACTTGTACAGGTGAGAGGGTGGTTTATTAAACACAAAAAGAAAAGGACAAAACAGCAAACGGGACCGACAACTATCTAAACTGAGAACAACTAAACTACTGACACAAACCAGGACCTGAACATGAAGGAGGATGAGAGCGGGCGGAAACAGATGACGGTTGACAGCAGGGAAACACACAGAACGAAGCAGGGTAGATACACAGACGGACCAGCAACTACAATGACTGAAGACATGACTTAAATACACAGAGAAACACAGGGAGATTACACACAGGTGGTGGACACAGCTGGGAGTAATTAATGAGACGAGACAGAGGTAAAACTGAACACACTCACATGAGACGCAGACCTTCACAATAAAACAGGAAACAAGAACACTACACAAAGACGCAGACTCGACACTGAGAGACAGACAGAAAATGACACCTAAACCCACACATGAGAACACAAATCCTAATCACCAATAAACAGAAACCAGTAATCACCACCACCACCATAATCAGCACAACAAGATAATAAGAAAACAATCCATTACTCAAAAATAAACCAAAACATAACTCAAAATACTGGGTCAGATAGACCCAGAACCGTGACAAGAGACTCGAATGAGGAATTGTTATTTGACTTTACAATAGAGAGGCGAATCTGGTACTGATATTTCACATCACAACAGAGAGGCGAATCTCGCATTTGTATTTGATATCAGAAAAGAGAGGCGTATCTCGCATTGCTATGTGACATCACATCAGAGAGGCGAATCTGGCATTGATATTTGACATCACAATAGAGAGGGGAATCTGGCACATTTATTTAACATCAATGTAGAGAGGCTGATCTGGCATTGATATGTGACATCACATTAGAGAGGCGAATCTGTTATTGATATGTGACATCACAATAGAGACGCGAATCTGGCATTGATATTTGACTTCACAATAGAGAGTCGAATCTCACATTGATATTTGACATAACAATAGAGAGTCGAATCTGGCATTGATATGTGGCACCACAATAGAGAGGGGAATCTGGCTTTGATATGTGACATCACAGCAGAGACGCGAGTCTGGTATTGATATGTGACATCACAGCAGAGAGGCGAATCTCACATTGATATGTGACATTACAATGGAGAGGCGAATCTGGCATTGATATTTGACATCACAGCAGAGACGCGAGTCTGGTATTGATGTGTGACATCACAGCAGAGAGGCGAATCTCACACTGATATGTGACATTACAATGGAGAGGCGAATCTGGCATTGATATTTGACATCACAATAGAGAGGCCAATCTGGTATTGATAATTGACATCACAGCAAGGACGTGAGTCTGGTATTAATATGTGACATCACATCAGAGACATGAATCTGGCATTGATTTTTCAAATCACATCAGAGACGCAATCTGGCATTGATATTTGACATCACAACAGAGAGGCGAACCTGGCATTGATATGTGACATCACAATAGAAAGCAGAATCTGGCATTGATATGTGACATCACAATAGAAATGCCAATCTGGTATTGATAATTGACATCACAGCAAAGACGTGAGTCTTTTATTGATATGTGACATCACATCAGAGACACGAATTTGGCATTGATTTTTCAAATCACATCAGAGACGCAATCTGGCATTGATATTTGACATCACAACAGAGAGGTGAATCTGGCATTGATATTTAACATAAATGTAGAGAGGTTCGTCTGACATTGATATTTGACATCACAGCAGAGACGCGGGTTTGGTATTGATATGTGACATCACATCAGAGACGCAATCTGGCATTGATATTTGACATCACAGTAGAGAGGTTCATCTGACATTGATATGTGACATCACAGTAGAGAGGTTCGTGTGACATTGATATTTAAGCTCAAGGTAGAGAGGCTGGTCTGGCATTGATATGTCACATGACAATAGAGAGTCGAATCTGACATTGATATGTGACATCACAGTAGAGTGGCTGCTCTGGCATTGATATGTGACATCACAATAGAGAGATGAACCTGGCATTGATATTTAACATCACAGTATAGAGGTTCGTCTGACATTGATATGTGACATCACAATAGAGAGGCGAATCTGGCATTGATATGTCACATGACAATAGAGAGTCGAATCTGGTATTGACATGTGACATCACAACAGAGAGGTGAATCTGGCATTGATATTTAACATAAATGTAGAGAGGTTCGTCTGACATTGATATGTGACATCACAGTAGAGAGGGTCGTCTGACATTGATATTTAACATCAATGTAGAGAGGCTGGTCTGGCATTGATATGTGACATCACAATAGAGAGGTGAACCTGGCATTGATATTTAACATCACAGTAGAGAGGTTCGTCAGACATTGATATTTGACCTCACAATAGAGAGGCGAATGTGGCATTGATATTTGACATCACAGCAGAGACGCGGGTTTGGTATTAATATGTGACATCACATCAGAGATGCGAATCTGACATTAATATTTAACCTCAATGTAGAGAGTCTGGTCTGGCATTGATATGTGGCATCACAATAGAGAGGTGAATCTGGCATTGATATTTAACATCACAGTAGAGAGGTTCGTCTGACATTGATATGTGACATCGCATTAGAGAGGTTCGTCTGATATTGATATTTAACATCAATGTAGAGAGGCTGGTCTGGGATTGATATGTGACATCACAATAGAGAGGTGAACCTGGCATTGATATTTAACATCACAATAGAGAGGTTCGTCTGACATTGATATTTGAACTCACAATAGAGAGGTGAATCTGGCATTGATATTTAACATCAATGTAGAGAGGTTCGTCTGACATTGATATTTGACCTCACAATAGAGAGGCAAATGTGGCATTGATATTTAACATCACAGCAGAGACGCCGGTTTGGTATTGATATGTGACATCACAGCGGAGACGCGAATCTGGCATTGATATGTGACATCAAATCAGAGAGGTGACTCTGGCATTGATATTTGACATTACAGTAGAGACGCGAGTCTGGTATTGATATGTGACATCACATCAGAGACCCGAAACTGGCATTGATATTTGACATAACAGCAGAGACGCGAGTCTGGTATTGATATTTGACATCACAATAGAGAGGCGAGTCTGGTATTGATATGTGACATGAAAGTAGAGAGGAGAAACTGGCATTGATATGTGACATCACAATAGAGACTCGAATCAGGAATTGTTATTTGACTTCACAATAGAGAGGCGAATCTGGTGCTGATATTTCACATCACAACAGAGAGGCGAATTTCGCATTCGTATTTGATATCAGAAAAGAGAGGCGAATCTCGCATTGATATGTGACATCACAATAGAGAGGCGAATCTGTAATTGACATGTGACATCACAATAGAGACGCGAAACTGGCATTGATATTTGACTTCACAATAGAGAGTCGAATCTCACATTGATATTTGACATCACAATAGAGAGTCGAATCTGGCATTGATATGTGACATCACAATAGAGAGGCGAATCTGGCATTGATATGTGACATCACATCAGAGACGCGAGTCTGGTATTGATATGTGACATCACAGCAGAGAGGCGAGTCTGGTATTGATATTTGACATCACAGCAGAGACGCGAGTCTGGTATTGATATGTGACATCACAGCAGAGACATGAATCTGGCACTGATTTCTCAAATCACATCAGAGACGCAATCTGGCATTGATATTTGACATCACAACAGTGATGCGAATCTGGCATTGATATGTGACATCACAATAGAAAGCAGAATCTGGCATTGATATGTGACATCACAATAGAAAGCAGAATCTGGCATTGATATTTGACATCACAATAGAAATGCCAATCTGGTATTGATAATTGACATCACAGCAAAGACGTGAGTCTGGTATTGATATGTGACATCACATCAGAGACACGAATTTGGCATTGATTTTTCAAATCACATCAGAGACGCAATCTGGCATTGATATTTGACATCACAATGGAGAGGCGAATCGGGCATTGATATGTGACATCACAAAAGAGAGGCGAATCTGGCATTGATATGTGACATCACAATAGAGAGGCGAATCTGGCATTGATATGTGACATCACAATAGAGAGGCGAATCTGGCATTGATATATGACTTCACAATGGAGAAGCGAATCTGGCATTGATATTTGACATCACAACAGAGAGGCGAATCTAGCATTGATATGTGACATCACAATAGAGAGGCGAATCTGGCATTGATATGTGACATCACAATGGAGAGGCGAATCTGGCATTGATATTTGACATCACAATAGAGAGGTGAATCTGGCATTGATATATGACATGACAATAGAGAGGCGAATCTGGCATTGATATTTGACATCACAACAGAGAGGCGAATCTGGCATTGATATGTGACATCACAATAGAGAGGCGAATCTGGCATTGATATGTGACATCACAATGGAGAGGCGAATCTGGCATTGATATTTGACATCACAATAGAGAGGTGAATCTGGCATTGATATGTGACATCACAACAGAGAGGCGAATCACACATTGATATGTGACATCTGAAGAGATTTATTCTAAAGACACTTCTTCAGCTAAGAGTCTAAGACTGAAGAGATACACACACTGCAAATCTTTACTTGCAAGGGCGGTCACAGAACGCTCACATCAGAGTGGGGGCCCTGTGATCAACGCTCTGTTACCGCTCTGGTCTTTATTTATATACAAAAGTAATACAACAGTGAATATGTCTATTCACAGGCAGAGGAATGTTAGTGCGTAGGGAGTGAAGATAAGAGAGGTTCAGGTGTATGTGTGTGTGTTGTGAGATTCAGAAGGACGCGGTCCCTCTTCTTGTTAGGGAGCGCAGATAAAACTATCCAGCTCTCCTCTTGCTGCTTGTTCAGCTATTATCACTGTGAGAAAGAATTTATAAAACAGAAACAGGTCTTGTAGTGGACAACAGTCTAAGTCATCAACAGGTCATCATACAGTATTCTATCATATGTAGACTTATATCATTAAAAGCTTATACTGACTGCTGAGTACAATTTTCTTTTGACAACATCACAATAGAGAGGGGAATCACGCATTTATATTTGACATCACAACAGAGAGGCGAATCTGGCATTGATATTTGACATCACAGCAGAGATGCGAGTCTGACATTGATATTTGACATCACAGCAGAGAGACGAATCTGGCATTGATATGTGACATCACAATAGAGAGGCGAATCTGGAATTGATATTTGACACCACAACAGAGACGCGAGTCTGGTATTGATATGTGACATCACAGCAGAGACATGAATCTGGCATTGATTTTTCAAATCACATCAGAGACGCAATCTGGCATTGATATTTGACATCACAACAGTGATGCGAATCTGGCATTGATATGTGACATCACAATAGAAAGCAGAATCTGGCATTGATATGTGACATCACAATAGAAAGCAGAATCTGGCATTGATATTTGACATCACAATAGAAATGCCAATCTGGTATTGATAATTGACATCACAGCAAAGACGTGAGTCTGGTATTGATATGTGACATCACATCAGAGACACGAATTTCGCATTGATTTTTCAAATCACATCAGAGACGCAATCTGGCATTGATATTTGACATCACAACAGAGAGGCGAATCGGGCATTGATATGTGACATCACAAAAGAGAGGCGAATCTGGCATTGATATGTGACATCACAATAGAGAGGCGAATCTGGCATTGATATGTGACATCACAATGGAGAGGCGAATCGGGCATTGATATGTGACATCACAAAAGAGAGGCGAATCTGGCATTGATGTGTGACATCACAATAGAGAGGCGAATCTGGAATTGATATGTGACATCACAATAGAGAGGCGAATCTGGCATTGATATATGACTTCACAATGGAGAAGCGAATCTGGCATTGATATTTGACATCACAACAGAGAGGCGAATCTGGCATTGATATGTGACATCACAATAGAGAGGCGAATCTGGCATTGATATGTGACATCACAATGGAGAGGCGAATCTGGCATTGATATTTGACATCACAATAGAGAGGTGAATCTGGCATTGATATATGACATGACAATAGAGAGGCGAATCTGGCATTGATATTTGACATCACAACAGAGAGGCGAATCTGGCATTGATATGTGACATCACAATAGAGAGGCGAATCTGGCATTGATATGTGACATCACAATGGAGAGGCGAATCTGGCATTGATATTTGACATCACAATAGAGAGGTGAATCTGGCATTGATATGTGACATCACAACAGAGAGGCGAATCACACATTGATATGTGACATCTGAAGAGATTTATTCTAAAGACACTTCTTCAGCTAAGAGTCTAAGACTGAAGAGATACACACACTGCAAATCTTTACTTCCAAGGGCGGTCACAGAACGCTCACATCAGAGTGGGGGCCCTGTGATCAACGCTCTGTTACCGCTCTGGTCTTTATTTATATACAAAAGTAATACAACAGTGAATATGTCTATTCACAGGCAGAGGAATGTTAGTGCGTAGGGAGTGAAGATAAGAGAGGTTCAGGTGTATGTGTGTGTGTTGTGAGATTCAGAAGGACGCGGTCCCTCTTCTTGTTAGGGAGCGCAGATAAAACTATCCAGCTCTCCTCTTGCTGCTTGTTCAGCTATTATCACTGTGAGAAAGAATTTATAAAACAGAAACAGGTCTTGTAGTGGACAACAGTCTAAGTCATCAACAGGTCATCATACAGTATTCTATCATATGTAGACTTATATCATTAAAAGCTTATACTGACTGCTGAGTACAATTTTCTTTTGACAACATCACAATAGAGAGGGGAATCACGCATTTATATTTGACATCACAACAGAGAGGCGAATCTGGCATTGATATTTGACATCACAGCAGAGATGCGAGTCTGACATTGATATTTGACATCACAGCAGAGAGACGAATCTGGCATTGATATGTGACATCACATCAGAGACACGAATTTCGCATTGATTTTTCAAATCACATCAGAGACGCAATCTGGCATTGATATTTGACATCACAACAGAGAGGCGTATCTGGCATTGATATGTGACTTCACAATGGAGAGGCGAATCTGGCATTGATATGTGACATCACAATAGAGAGGCGAATCTGGCATTGATATGTGACATCACAATAGAGAGGCGAATCTGGCATTGATATGTGACTTCACAATGGAGAGGCGAATCTGGCATTTATATTTGACATCACAATAGAGAGGTGAATCTGGCATTGATATGTGACATCACAGCAGAGGCGAATCACACATTGATATGTGACATCTGAAGAGATTTATTCTAAAGACACTTCTTCAGCTAAGAGTCTACGACTGAAGAGATACACACACTGCAAATCTTTACTTGCAAGGGCGGTCACAGAACGCTCACATCAGAGTGGGGGCCCTATGATCAGCGCTCTGTTACCGCTCTGGTCTTTATTTATATACAAAAGTAATACAACAGTGAATACGTCTATTCATAGGCAGAGGAGTGTTAGTGCGTAGGGAGTGAAGATAAGAGTGGTTCAGGTGTATGTGTGTGTTTTGTGAGATTCAGAAGGACGCGGCCCCTCTTCTTGTTAGGGAGCGCAGATAAAACTGTCCAGCTCTCCTCTTCCTGCTTGTTCAGCTATTATCACTGTGAGAAAGAATTTATAAAACAGAAACAGGTCTTGTAGTGGACAACAGTCTAAGTCATCAAAAGGTCATCATACAGTATTCTGTCATATGTAGACTTATTTTATTAAAAGCTTATACTGACTGCTAAGTACAATTTTCTTTTGACATTCCCTCCTGTTGTCACATATAACTTTTAAGTGAGATATCAGTATGTAACATCTTGTTGTACATTTTCTGTCACATCATCATTAATCACACAAAGTCTTCATGTTCCAACAGGTCGGGGTCATCATCATCATCATTTGTCACGGCTATGTATGCAGCAACAGTGGAAACAATTGTGCGGTTAATCATGAGTTTTAGACATGGCAGGATACATGTTACAAAAACACAAAATAAAAGTAAAAATACTCCAACTCCGATGAGTAGTCTTTTTAGCACCTGTAGACAGGAGCCAGAGGAAATCCAAGAAAACCAGTCACCTGTATTACTTACATAGTCCTGATTTTGGGCTTGCTGGATCTGTTTCAAGGCGTTCAGGGCATCAGTCATGTTTGATGAGTGTACATTATCTGGTATGTAAGTGCAGCAGGTGTTGTTGAAGAGGACGCAAAGTCCCCCTTTCTCTGCTAGTATCATCTTCAGAGCTACTCGATGTTGCATCACTGCGATCCGTAATGCATTGATTTCCTGGTTCTGCTGTTCGTTGGTTTTGCACGAAGCGTTCAGGAAAAGTCCAAAACGGTAGTCCAGAGTTTCAATCCTCAGCATGTTTTTTCCAGTTCCCACCCAGGGGAACAATGTGTGGAGTACTTTCTGTCCGGTGGTCCACAGTTTGAATTCCTTGGGTACGTCGCTTCCCCATATTGGGTCATGTGGTTGAATTTCAGGAGGCGCTGATCTTCTTTTCCGGCGTACTGTAGACGTGGTGTTTACTGCGGTCATTCTGAAAGTGTGGTCTGACAGGAATATAGGAGCACATGTTACTGTCCAACCTGGGGGCAGTATGAAATATGCCCATTGTCCACATAGCCAGGCCATTCCTTGCACCCAGTATGTGCCATTAGATGGTCCAGTCGTGTTCACAGGGGCACCTTCTCCCCCTCCGGCGGTCCGGTTGCAGTTAGTGGTGTTTCCAAGCGGCCTGCTACCTTTGTTTTGTTTGTAGCACATGGAGTGGTTCTTCCCTGGAGTTTGGTCCAAGAACACTGGGAAATGGATGGATGTATTCCGGTTTGTCACATTGAAGTTGATCCAGAAAAGTTGATCACATGTACCTTTATCAAGTCCAACATCTTCAGTGGTGATTTTCTTGTGTTGTAACCCTCCTTGAAGGTTGACGTGAAGAGTGTAAAAGGTAGATGGGTTTGTCTCTTCGAGGATGATTTGGCTGTGTTGGAATCCAATGCCAGCGAAGCTAGCGGCACACTTGGCTTGCGTGTTGTTCATGTATTTGCCATATAGTGTAGGGTGTGTCGACGTGCTGGGCATATAAGAACAGACATAACAGTCTGTATTTTCCGATTCTGCCCTGGTCCTGTCGTGGATGTAACGGTACCAGGCATTGTTCATCCAAGGGTGTATGTGGTCTTGCGTCATGTCTCTTAGGTGGGAGTTGTCGTGCGTCCATCTTTTCTGTCTGCCTTGTGGTTCAGCTGTTGTTGGCATCAGCTGGGGTCCTGTAAGGGTGAGCGTCGTAGTCAAGGTAACCAAGAGGGTCCACCTTCCCATGGTTGCACACAGGTCCGTCACACCCTGTCACTTGGCTGCCCTGGAGTTGATCAGCTGGAGGTTGAAGTGCAAGCAATTCCCTACGGGCACCCAATCAACACTTCCCCCTCACCACTGAAACAACCAAGTGAGGGTGAAACTTTCCTAGTTGATTTCTGTGGAGGAAGTGGAATCCTCTGGGACCTCAACCTTTTTGCAGTGGCTCTGATGTATCCAGGAGGGTCTCTCCGCTATTTTGCAGGCAGTTGGAGTGGTCAGAAGCACTTGGTATGGACCCTCCCACCGTGGCGAGCTCCAATTTTCTTCTTTGGAGTACTCGGACAAGGATCCAATCACCTGGCTTCAACCTGCAAGAAATAGGTGAAAAAGAGTCTTGCGGCAGTTTATTGCTCAAAACAACTTCTCTGTTTGTCAACAATTGAGTCATCCAATCTGCCAGAGTGGTTTCACGGATTGATTTATCTAGTGGCTCGCTAATAACTGGCAATGGAAAAGGTCGCCCATGTATGATTTCAAATGGGGACAGTTTGTTATGTCCTTGTGTTATTCTCATCCACATTTTGACTAGGCCTACACATTCTGGCCATGGCCTGCCAGTTTCTTCCATTGTTTTCCTGAGCCTCTGTTTTATAGTGCCATTTGTTCTCTCCACTAATCCTGCACTCTGTGGATGGTAGGCACAATGGTGTTTTAAACTGAAACCTAGTGCTTCAGATACTTTGCTGATCACGTCATTTACAAAATGGGTTCCATTATTTGATCTTATCAGAGCAGGAATACCATATGTTGGAATGAAATGGTTGCATAGACACTTTGCAACTGAGATTGCATCTGCTATTTTCACTGGGTAGATTTCTGGCCATTTTGAGAAAACATCTATGATTACTAGAGAGTATTTTGAGCCCTGACACTCATTCAATTCAATGAAGTCCATATGAATTGTATGAAATGGGTGAGGTGGTGTAGGAAAATGTCCTCTTTTTGGCCTTAAGTTACCTTGGGTATTGTGTTTTTGGCAGGTCATACATGTTCTCACATATTCTTTTGCTGAAGTTTCAAAATTTATGGTGTAAAATTGTTGGTTTATTATAAGGACCATTCCTTCCCTTGAAACATGGCTTAAGCCATGGCTCACTAGAGCGGCTGTTTTGTGCAATGATTTGGGAAGAATGGGTTTTCCTGCTACTTTCATTATGTCATCAGTGTCTAGTGCTGCTCCGTGTTTTAGCCGTTGTTTTTGTTCTTTTGGTGGTGCTGCTTTTTGTTCATCCTGCAGTACAGATAGTGGAATGGCGTGATGTTCATGAGTTGTTAACAAGACTGTGGTTGATATAGCTGCTGCTTTTGCAGCTTTGTCAGCAAAATTGTTCCCCTTTGTAATTTCAGAGTCATCCTTCTGGTGTGCTGCACATTTGCAAATTGCTAGATGTCGCAGCAGCTGTACTGTCTTTAACAGTTGCTTCAGCAGATCTGCATGCTGAACTGGGTTTCCAGAGGAGGTCACCATCCCTCTGTTATCCCATATTTTTGCAAAGTGGTGAACTGCTGCAAATACATACTGGCTGTCTGTGTGGATGTTAATGTCCTGTCCTTCATGTATTTCACATGCTCTGATTACTGCAGTCAGTTCTGCACTCTGAGCCGAATGTGTGTGTGGCAAAGCTCTTGCTTCCACTATAGTGTCTGTTGTGGTTACTGAATATCCTACACAATTACGCCCTAGTGCATTTTTTGATGCTGAACCATCAACAAAGATGTCAGTGAAACCGTCTTGTGGTGTACTGTAAATGTCAGCACGTGGTTTAGTTTCCTCTTCTAAATTTTCCACGCAGCAATGTGCTTTTCCCTCCATGGGTGTTGGCAGCAATGTGCTAGGATTTAAAGGTCCACATCTCACTATGTTGATGTGGGACTGTGAAAGCAGTATGCCAACATAGGAGAGTTGTCTCGCGTGTGTTAAAAAAGGCAAATGTGCTTGTAGCAGTATAGAAGTTACTGCATGAGGTACTCTAACAGTCAGAGTGTGTCCTAAAACTATGTCGGCAGATTTTTGCACTGCCTCTGCAGCTGCTGCACATGCTTGTACACAGGTGGGCATTCCTGAGGCCACTGAATCGAGTTTGCTTGTATAGAAAGCTAGTGGCCTTTGTTTTTCTCCAAATGATTGTGTCAATACTGCTTTCATGTGTCCCTGTGTTCCGTCTACATTTAAGTAGAATGGTTTGTCATAATCTGGTAATGCAAGCACAACGTTAGTTTGGAGCATGAGTTTTAGTTTAGTAAATGCTCCTTCTGCTTCTGGTGTCCACTGTATTTTATTTTTTCGGCACTTGAGGGGAGATGTTTTTCAGCTGCTTCTTTGAGCTGTGTAAGCTGTGGCAAATCTAATGACCAGCAGTAGTTTGGCTCTCCTTTTCCTTCCCTCTGATAGGGGTCTTCTTCTGTTAACATTATTTCTGCTGTCATGCTTGTTCCTGTGGGGATAATTCCTATCCCTAGTTTTGTCATTGCGTCTCTTCCTAATACGTTTACTGGGCAGGTTGGGTCTACCATACATGGCATGCAGCAGGAGCGTTGGCTGGGTTTATGCAAAAATTTCAGTGGCATTGTTAATGGCTGGGTTTTTACGTGCCCTGATGCTGTTTTTACAATTATCACTTCATTAGAATAGGTTGTTCGAGGGGGTTCTGTCTTAAGTACTGTTTTACAAGCTCCTGTGTCACACAACATTTGCAGCTTTTTGCCATTTACATAGACCGTAAGTGTTGGCTTTCCATCCAGTAAACTTACTAGCTGATGAACGCTGTATACTTCAGCTTTATCCTGTTATAAATTGTTTTCTTTGTTTGTTAATGCTTTTACTTCTTTTTCATCTATCTGGCTCTCCCTTTCATCTGTCTGGGTGCTGGCAGCTACAGTGGTTGCAGCTAGTCATTCTGTGTCAGGCGTGCTCTGTGGCTTACAGTCACGTGCAAGGTGTCCCTTTTTTCCACACTCCCAGCATGTAGTGTTGAAACCACTGCTTGGTGTGTATCTAATCCTGCCTCTACCTCTTGCTCCTCCCCTATGCATTCCTCTCCCTCTCTTTTGGCCTCTGAAACCTCCTGTGTAGCCTCCACTCCCACTAAAAGCTGTAAAAGCAGTGTCAGTGTCTAGGGCAAAAACTGAGGCCTTCTCTTTGTTTTTCACTACTGTCTGTGCATGATTAGCATATTGAATCGCCTCATCTACTGTGCCTGTATCTTGTGTTACCCAATATTTTTCTACATGAGACCTCATGTGTGGTAGCAATCCTTTAATAAAAGCACGTTTAAATTGTTGCTGATATGGTGATTGTGGGTCATCAGCATAATCTAGACCTGAGTTCTGTCTGAAAACTGGTCTCAGCCTGTCCATATATTCATGTGGGTTTTCTGTGTCACTCTGTTTAACTTGCCCTATTTTACCATAGTTGGCTCTTGGCGCGGGTTGTTGACGGACCCTATCAAGCACAGGTATGGAGGTCAACATGACCTGGGGGAAACGCTGTACCATCTGGTAGGGAGCCGGTAAAGTTTCCCCTAATCCTTCCCCAGGAGAGCCCTAGGCAGTCCTGGAATAACTGCATTACCTCGTGACCGTTTAGATGCGACTGGGTAATTACTTCACGCACGGCAGCTTGCCATGTTTCATATCCTTCTTGTATTGATGGAATGCCTTTTATTACATTTTGTCTGTCTTTATGTGTCCATGGACGGTACACAAAAATTGTGGGTCTGTTATCCCTGCCTCCTCCCTGATCATCACCTGGGAGTGTGCAATATCTGGGATTTGCTACTTCAACTAATGGACATGCCAGTGTGGATGTTGGTGGTGGCGGGTCTGAGTGTGAACCACAACCATTACACTCTTCTTCAGAGTCATAATCATGTCCTGGAAGAAATTTTTTCTCATGCGCGGTTAACATTGTTTGTGCATCCTCATATGCATTGTCGAATTAAATTTTCATTGCTCTTGTCCATATGGGAGATCGTTTGAATCTAGATTTTGGTGTAATGCTGGTTGTTTTTTCTGCAGCTAGCGTGGAAAGTTTAGCGGAGGTGTTTAAAAGGGGGGAGGTACGTGGGTTTGTCAGGGGAGGTATTTGTTCAGCACGTGCCTGCTTTGTAGTTTCATCATCAGGGGTTATTAAAGCTGCTGCTAATTGTTTTTTCTTTTCCTCTTTCCTTTTTTTGTTTTCAGTTCTCCTTTCACTTTCGTTTTCCCATGCTTGGAAAAGTTTATATTCTTCCTTACGTTTTAATTTTTTCTTTGGGTCTATTGTTAATGTAATTTCTTCTTTCAGAGCAGCTCTCAGCTGGGTAACAGCTGAGGAATTGCATTTCCCTTCCCAGGTGCGGTTTTTAGCTTTTCGTGGATTTCCCCACCTATTTGCACTTATTCTACCTGCTCCTGTTTGTTGTTTTTCTAACCATTCCTCATCAGGTGTTAATTTTGCTTGTTTATTCCCCATTTTCAAAGATTATGCTGGGCCGTCACTGGCACACTTGACTTCAGGGTGGTTGCTGATACGCCCTTCTACTTCACTTCTAAAAAATGAAGCGGTATCAGTTTTATGAGATGAAACTCAACCGTTCTCCGTTGTCACCAGTACGTGAGCCTCAAGCAAAGAAAACAAATAAAATAGAAGTAGTTCAGCAGCGTATTGTGCTGTAAAATCAACTTACTTCCAGACACATACACACATAGACATATGCGCGCTAATTTGTCACGAAGTATTTTACGGCTACCTCTAAAACCAGTCTAAACACAGTTCCTTTTGGTGAACTTAACACTAGAATTACTGAGCCTTTTTTCCCCTGGTGCAAGTCCCTACTACTAGATTTACTAACCTGCGCAAATTTGCGTAAATTCCCCCCGACCCTAACACCTCTTGGCACCCCGCTGAGATTTTCACAGGTCTTCAGCTCCATTGTTCTCCCGCTTTTGTTGTGCAAAGACACCCTCCCCCAACCCCCAACCATGAGAGATTCAGGTCTTTCCTTCCCTGCAAGGCTACTTCCCTTCCTTACCTGCAGCGTACAATACACCATGTTAGTTCTTGTCAATCCTTGTCACTACATTGCATGCCTGTCCATAAACACATATACACAGAGTTGTACATATATTTATATAGCCACACCTTACATAATGTGCATAAAGTACATATATGTGTGTATACACACACACACACACACACACACACACACATCTATAGCTATGTAGATATATATATACACACACACACATATCTACATATATATATATATATATATATATATATATATATATGTGTATATATATGTAGAAATAGATGTGTGTGTGTGTGTGTGTATACACACACCAATATTTTTGAATACACGTGTCCACATTTATGTTTCCAGATTGTTTGTATAGTGCACTTTCTATACCGTGCTCTTTGTACAGTTTTTATTTAGCTGCTTTTGTCTTGCACTGTCCACTTTTTTGCAATGACAATGCAGATTTTCCAACTTGTGGGACAAATAAATGCAGGTTTGCTGTGTGTGTGTGTGTGTGTGTGTGTGTTTGTGCAACATTGGCATTTGTTTACTCAGATCCAAGGCAGGCCAAACCTCTGTGTTACAACCTACATACAAAAGACACACATTCACAATATATGGGTACACAAGTCTGTTTTATTTCAAAGTGTTTCAAACTTTACAGCGTTTGCAGACCCAGTGTCCATCATCCCTGCATTTGGTACAGGTGAATTTCTGACATGTTGCACAGGTAAACCTGCTGCGATTCCTGTTGCAGCTCTCTTGCACCTGTCACTGTGTTGTCTTTACACTCCCTGGCACAGCAGCTGCAGCAGCTTCAGCAGCCTGCCTCTGTGCTAATATTTCCTTGAGCTGCATGAATCGGCAATGAAGTTGCTGAGCTAGAAGACTCAGAAACAATCTTCTTTTGCCTGTCCACCCTGTACATGCCTTGTACAAAATGTAGGCATTCACCGCCGCCAGGTCCAGCATATTGTAGAAAACCGCTACTGGCCACCTGCGTGTTGCTGCTCTTACGGAATACATCCATGCCATTTGGTCCAACATGTCTACACCACACTGTAAAAGCAGAGAGAGAGAGTCATGAGTATATGTTTTTTTTCTATAGGCCTGTATAACACACATCAGAAAACATTGTAGCACTGGTGTAAAATTGTACACACATTCACATACCTTCATGTGGTTATAGTCTGTTATCGTGTTGGGTTTCCTCTTTCTGCCGTCACCAATCGTCACGTCTTGGTGCATGGAACTTAGAAGACACACAGTCTTGGTTTTTTTAGGTGCATAAATTGTCAAGGAGACACCGCCACTTCTAAGCACTGAAGTGGAGAATACCTCTCACTTTGCAGTATCTTTTGCAAGTTGAGGAAGTTCACGCCGGACTTTATTCACCGTGCCCAGTAACGTTGTTTTGCGCTGCAGCAGTCTGTGCGACAGTGACAGTGAAGTAAAGAAATTGTCCGTTGTGACGTTTCTCCCATCATCCAAAAACGGCTCCATCAGTTTCATGACCACGTTCTTTGCCAGCCTCTCTCCCTTCTGACGACTGGGGTCCTTTCCCAAGTAAGGAGATGCACTGCAGACATATTTGGTGTCCAAATCCGTGGCCATCCAGAACTTGATCCCAAATTTGTCTGGCCTGGTTGCAATATACTGTGTGAATGGACAACGAACCTTGGTAGGGAACAGCTGTTCATCTATGGTCATGTGTTCTCCTGGAGTGAAACTCTTAGCACAGTTCTCGTTGAAGCGTGTCCAGATGTCGGAGATCGCCGCAAATTTGTCTGTTTTCACCCGTTCTGCCCGCGTGTCCCTGTCATCAAATCGAAGGTGTTGCATAATTGAAATGAATCTATCTCGGGGCATTGTCTCTTTGATTACTGGCACCAGAAATCCTTCTGACCAGCAATCCACAATGGCACCAACAGGACACATGATTGCTCTTACAAACAGGATTGAAATGAATGCCATCAGTTCATGAACTGACAAATTCCAGTCCGGCTCTGTTCTGCGGGCTTGATGTACCGTGCACTCTCTGATGGTCTGCAGCATTCCCACGTCTAACAGGCAAAGGAAGCTTTGGAGCACACTTGTAATCTTACGCTGTCGGAAGATAAACAAATAGAGAATGGTAAATTTACATGAACCTCACTCTAAATGGGTTTATATAAATATCATATCTACTATGGCAGTGACAAACCTTAGCAGACTCTGTGGGTCCAGCTTGCGCAGTGAAGCACGAACGATTTGCTACTGCACTGGGCATTCCAATGTCCTCCTCAACCCACACAGTGCCGTCTTTTGCCGTGTGGCTCTGGCTGGGCTTCCCAGTACCACGGGGCCTCTTCTGTGGAGGCATGTTGGGTTCTTGTTCCGTCTCCTTTTCAGATTCTTCTGAAGAGGTATCAGTGGCCTGCTGGACAAATGAAACCTCTCCTCCATCAGAATCTGCTTCGTCCATTTCCTGAAGCAAGGCCAAAGCCTGTTGCACGGAGAGGTTCTTCCTGCGTGGCAGTGATACGGAGGCCATCCTGATGTGCGTTCTCAGAAATGCGAAAAAGAAATGATTCTCCCGCCTTGGTCGGTCTGCTTTTATGCACAGCACTGTGCTGTAGTCAAGCAATGCCACTCCCTCACATACACAGTGACAATGGAACAATGGAAGATCTGTGCTGAGAGTCAAGGAAGGTGTGAATGTGTCTTTTATATTTGCAGGTCAGTCAATGTGTGGGATATTTTGTATAGGTACGGCAGGCATTTCTGAAAGTTGTAACACAGAGGTTTGGCCTGACTTGGATCTGAGCAACTCTGAGTGAGCAAATGCAAATGTGCCAGGCCTCAAGGATAATGGGTGGTTTGCACAACAAAAGCTGGAGGAGAAACGAGCTGACAACCTGTGAAAATCTCAGCAGGGGTGATTAACACCTCGGGACTTACACCAGAAAATAAAAAAGCCAGTAATTCTAGGGGGTGTTGGGTTTAAGGAGGTTACGCAAATTTGCGCAGGTTTAGTAAATTCAGTGTTAAGGCGGCAGTGTAAATCGTGGGGGACTCACGCCTTGACACAACCGAGTGAATGTGTAAGTCTTTCCCTGGAACTCAAAAGCAAACCAGAACTGGCTATCTGGGTGAACTGGAACAGAGAAGAATGCATTAGTCAGGTCAGCAACAGTAAACCACATAGCATCAGATGGTATTTGGGACAAAATAGTGTGGGGGTTGGGAACCACGGGGGCTCTGGGGATCACAGCCTTGTTCACAGCTTGTAAGTCCTGCACAAACCGCCACTCAACAGGCTCATTTGGTCCTCTGATTTTCTTCACAGGGAATAGTGGAGTGCGAACCGGAGAGGTGGGGCATGGGATAATTACTCCAGCCTTTAATAGGGATTCAAACACAGGAGTAATTCCCTCTATGGCTTCCTGTTTCAGAGGATATTGTCTTTGGCATGGTCTAAAAGAGGACTTTGGAGTGATTACCACAGGCTCACAATCTTTAATTAGGCCTACATCATACTTAGATGAGGCCCACAGGCTGTCAGGCACCTCTGTCAGCAGGGGGTGTGGGGAGTTTAGAGGAGGTGTCGTTTGAAGCAGATAATGTGAGACAGCTATGTTCACTAGCTCAACTGAGCGGACACAATGGACTGTATGCGTCACGTTTTTTCTGTAGGCTTTCATTTCTCGAGAAAACAACACTGTGGGATCCTCTGTAGGTTCCCAATCGCAAGTGCGGTAGCACCGGTGCATAAATTCTCCCATGTCTTCCCACTGGCAGCTGTGAGCTTTTGCCAGGGGAACATGTGGGACGGATGCATCCATAGTAAACATGTTTCTTTTTTTTCTTTTTTTCTTTTTTTTTTTTTTAAACATGTTTCTTTGCTCATCAGTGAGAGAAATCGCAAGCGCAGCAAATGTGGAGCTCCAAAACATACATGTCACAGTTAGTAAATCATTTTCGGTTCTGCACCATTCTTCCTCATAACTGTCATCAGGGCCATGCAGAGAAAAGTGAGATGTGCAACTCAACTCTCCAGGAGCCATAAAACAGACACCTGGAGGCATGCAGTTGCGAGTCGCTTGTATAAATTCTGTAACAAGCGGCCCCTCCTCCAGCTTCCACCCGTAAGCGAGAGCTGGAGTCACGGGCTTATATTTCACCATCATATAATCATACTCAGATTGCGTGATTGTGATGCCATTATAGCAGGAGATTAAACTTATTTTCAGTTTGCACATCAAATCTCTGGCAAGCAAATTGACGGGGCACAGGTCTGACCACAGAAACTGGTGTGTGAATTTTCTACCCTGTCCGTCTACACAACACAGGGGTATGGTGAAATTTTCTCTCTGTAGGGTTCCTGATGCGGACACAGAATGAGTGAACTTCTCACCCAGCACGGGCTGGGGTGAGAGAGAATCTGAGCGTAGTACAGAGTGGGTGGCCCCGGAATCTACAAGAAATTCTACTACCTGGTTACAAACTAACATTTTATACAAGGGCAGTGATTTATAAGGCGCGCTATTTAAATGTACATATGTACCAGCTGGTGACAAAGAGACCTGCTCTTCATGCTCAAAGTGTGATGTATTAAAGTGTGTGTGTGTGTGTGTGTGTGTGTGTGTGTGTGAAACACTTTCTACATCAATGGGTGTGTGTATGTGTGTGTGATTTTCACTTCCCTGTTCTGATGAAGAGGGCAAACCACAGCCTAAATCGTACTCTGGCGTCCTTTCCCCCCGGTCTCAGTCCGCTTGCTCCCACCGTGGGCTCGGCCTTTGGTAATTCTGGCGTTGTTTCTCCCTATTTCCACGACGGCCACGGTTAGGACAGGTTGCTCGCCAATGTCCATAGTCTCCACAGACAAAACAGGCGTCCCGATCTCGTCTTGACTGCTGTTGTTGTTGATAATGTCCTCGGTCCCGTCTGTTCTCCCCACTTCGGTCACGACAACTGTCTCTGTTGTGGAAACCTCCGTGCGGGTTTGCCACGGCTTTATACAGTGTTAGGGCGGCATTATGGAGGTCGGCATTCTGTTTTTCCTCTCTTTTGCTTTTCTTCTCATCCAGGTGGCTCTGAGCGTGGCGGGCATGGCGTCGTAGCTCCGTTAGCCGCGGCTCATCTTCTCCCCCCACGTACGAATGCTTTACCTCGGCTGCCACATCTGATCTCAGTCCCCGGAAAATGTGGCCGCAGAGATGGTGCTCATATGTGGAGGCGGAGGCGCCCGTCATGTCATCTTTGGGTATTCCACCATTAGCTTCAAACACAGTTGTCATGCGATGTATGAAATCGTCCACAGATTCATCCTTTCTTTGCTTGCAAGCCTGAATCTTTGACATGTCCACTTTATCTGGGAAAACCTCCTTTAGCTTATCCATCAGGTGGGTGACTGCAGTACAATATTCAAGGTTTTCTCCATGCTCATAGGTCAGGTGTCGCATCCTCAGCATAGGATCAGGCAAGTGAGGTGATATTCTCCTCAGGTCGCATGGCTTCAGCTTGCCTACCACTGCGCGTCTAATTTCTTGACCCGTGGGACGATATTCTTGGCAGAAAATTAGGAGGTGCTCACCGAACTTTGCACCCGACATGAGGGGGTCAGGTAGATGGCTTGTGGCGTCAGCGATGTCTGACTGTGTCCACGGTCTGTGAACTAAAATAGGTCCCTCGGGTCCCGCCACTTCCACCATCGGGAGCAGCAGGCTTTCTCCTTTCGCCTGTCGCTGTCTCCGCGTTCTCTGCCTGGTCTGGAACTTTTCGGCCTCCTCGCTGCTGTCTGCGTCGTCTGTATCGTCCCGCTCGTCATCAGTGAGAGAATATTCAGGCTGATCCGTAGCAAAAGGCAGGGCGTAATATCCATGGCGGCTGTCCTTACATCTGTTCTTTCCTCTCACAGCTCTCCGTTGCTGTGTTTTCGTCGCTTCAGCTCGCGGCGCGTTTTCAGCTCGCGACGCACTCCGTGTGTTGCTGAGCGCTGTGTCGGATCTGAGTGTCATTCTTTCCGCTTCATCCTGACGGGGCTGTCGCTCCTCAGTAGCGGGATTGGCGCTTGCATCCTCTGGCTGTGGGGCGCGTGGTGCAGAGCGGGATGGGGAGGGAAAGGAGTCCAGGTCCGCATCTGCTTTCAGGCCCTGCAAAACAGCCTGTACTGGGGAAGCACAAACAGTGCGTGAACAGGGAAATGATGTTTTGTTCTCCGTGTTATACGGAGGTGGAAGAGGCGCTGAGGCAGATTCTGCGTCAGCCTCCCCTCCACGGACTTCTCTAGGTAATTCTTTCAGAGCTGCTTTGTTTTCTCTTCTTTCTGCTTCCCCTATCCACATTTTCAAGCATTCCTTCTCATCGCGTACTCTACGTAGATCTATGGTCCTAACTTTTCCTTTTTCCAATAATTTTGCTTCTTCCTCTCGCAACTGTTCCTCTATTTTCTTTAACTGGTTAACACTCAGCGATCCCTTTTCGGGAAACCCGTTTAGTTTTTGCCACTTAACAACATATTTCATACACCCAATTCACCCTTTCTTAACCATACAGTCAAATATTGAGTTTTGTCCCTGGCCACCTCGTGGAACGCTTGCCCCAGCCGTCTCTCGAGCCGCTAATCTGGCTCCGCTGGCTGCCTTACTGGATCTAAATCCCATATTACTACACGAGTCGTCCCCCGTGAGGTTCCTTGCCTTCTACGGACCAAGGAACGAACACCTCCACCCCCAGTCTCCTTTGAAGAAGTTAGGGTCTTTTAGAAGATGCTAGGGATGTAACTCCGTGATTCTACACGAAGACTCTGCGTGATTCTACACGGAGACTCCCTCGGAGCTCTTGCCCTGGACGGTCGTAACACGTTCACCTTCTTGAGTTCTCCGAAGGCTGCAACACGCTCACACGGCCAGACACAAAACTCTCGTGACTTGTTAAAAAGATAGATACAGCTCACCGTTCTGCAGGAGTTTCATCTCGATTCGTCAAGGTGATCTCGGTGGTTGCTGAAGCACAGGCTCTGTGACTCTGCCTTTCTCTTTACTTTTAAACAGCTGGCAGGACCGAAGCGTTTTGATACCTCGGGGTGATCAGTTGTCCCAGAGCCGTCCTTCAGCGAGAACACTGGATCACCCTGTTCGTGACGCCAAACTGTTGTGGAAATTTTAATTATCAAAGCCTGCAGACGGGATGAGTTGTAACAACACCTTTATTTCAGCTATCTCATGCATGAGGAGGGACGTCAGTCCGGGGGCAATGAAAGTCGTCTCTAACAATGAACAGTTCAGGTCCTTTTTATACACAGTGACAGAACAAAATGCTTTTACAGTTGCAGTTCACACCTTGGCTCTAAACAGACAGACTCTCCATCACCTGTGTGAATCTCCCCCACTTTGGGGTCAAGCCTTCCTGTGTGAGCTTCCGCATCCTGGGAGACATTCAGCAGTTTCTCACCGTCTGTTTCCCAGCGTGAATGAGGTGTGAAATAGACATACTAAACTAAGTAACATGAAAGCATTTCAATACATTAAAGAACAATACACTAAAGAGAAATCCCACAACACACATCTCTATTGTGATGTCACATATCAATATCAGACGAACCTCTCATCATTGACGTTAAATATCAATGCCAGATTCACGTCTCTATTGTGATGTCACATATTAATGCCAGACCAGCCTCTCTACTGTGATGTTAAATATCAATGCCAGACCAGCCTCTCTACATTGATGTTAAACATCAATGCCAGATTCACCTCTCTATTGTGATGTCACATATCAATGCCAGACGAACCTCTCTACTGTGATGTCACATATCAATGCCAGATTAACCTCTCTATTGTGATGTCACATTTCAATGTCAAACGAACGTCTCTATTGTGATGTCACATATCAATGGACCACTAACCTCTCTATTGTGATGTCACATATCAATGTCAGACCAGTCTCTCTACATTGATGTTAAATGTCAATGACAGATTCACCTCTCTATTGTGATGTCACATATCAATGCCAGATTCACCTATCTACTGTGATGTCACATATCAATGTCAAACGAACATCTCTACTGTGATGTCAAATATCAATGCCAGATTCACCTCTCTATTGTGATGTCACATATCAATGTCAGACGAACCTATCTACTGTGATGTTAAATATCAATGCCAGATTCACCTCTCTATTGTGATGTCACATATCAATACCAGACTCGCTTCTCTGCTGTGATGTCAAATATCAATGCCAGATTCAACTCTCTAGTGTGATGTCACATATCAATGTCAAACGAACGTCTCTATTGTGATGTCACATGTCAATGCCAGACCAGCCTCTCTACTGTGATGTTAAATATCAATGCCAGACCAGCCTATCTACATTGATGTTAAACATCAATGCCAGATTCACCTCTCTATTGTGATGTCACATATCAATGCCAGACGAACCTCTCTACTGTGATGTTAAATATCAATGCCAGATTCACCTCTCTATTGTGATGTCACATATCAATGTCAAACGAACCTCTCTATTGTGATGTCACGTATCAATGCCAGAACAGTCTCTCTACATTGATGTTAAATATCAATGCCAGATTCACCTCTATATTGTGATGTCACATTTCAATGTCAAACGAACGTCTCTATTGTGATGTCACATATCAATGGACCACTAACCTCTCTATTGTGATGTCACATATCAATGTCAGACCAGTCTCTCTACATTGATGTTAAATGTCAATGACAGATTCACCTCTCTATTGTGATGTCACATATCAATGCCAGATTCACCTATCTACTGTGATGTCACATATCAATGTCAAACGAACATCTCTACTGTGATGTCAAATATCAATGCCAGATTCACCTCTCTATTGTGATGTCACATATCAATGTCAGACGAACCTATCTACTGTGATGTTAAATATCAATGCCAGATTCACCTCTCTATTGTGATGTCACATATCAATACCAGACTCGCTTCTCTGCTGTGATGTCAAATATCAATGCCAGATTCAACTCTCTAGTGTGATGTCACATATCAATGCCAGACTTGCTTCTCTGCTGTGATGTCACATTTCAATGCCAGATTCACCTCTTTATTGTGATGTCACATATCAATGCCAGACCAGCCTCTCTACATTGATGTCAAATATGAATGCCAGATTCATCTCTCTATTGTGAAGTCAAATAACATTGCCTGACTCGCCTCTCTATTGTGATGTCACATATCAATGCCAGATTCACGTCTCTGATGTGATGTCACATATCAATGCCAAATTCACATCTCTGATGTGATGTCAAATATCAATACCAGACTCACTTCTCTACTGTGTAGTCAATTATCAATGCCAGATTCGCCTCTCTATTGTCATGTCAAATATCAATGCCAGATTCGACTCTCTATTGTGATGTCAAATATCAATGCCAGATTCGCCTCTCTATTGTGAAGTCAAATGTCAATGGCAGATTCGCCTCTCTATTGTGATGTCACATATCAATGCCAGATTCACGTCTCTGATGTGATCTCAAATATCAATGACAGATTCGCCTCTTTATTGTGTAGTCAATTATCAATGCCAGACTCGCCTTTCTATTGTGATGTCAAATATCAATGCCAGATTCTCCTCTCTATTGTGATGTCCAATATCAATACCAGATTCGCCTCTCTATTGGGATATCAAATTTCAATCCTTCAGAGAGGTGAATCTAGCATTGATATTTAACATCACTGTAGAGAGGCTGGTCTGGCATTGATATGTGACATCACAATAGAGAGGTGAATCTGGCATTGATATTTAACATCAATGTAGAGAGACTTGTCTGGCACTGATATGTGACATCACAATAGAGACGTTCTTTTAACATTGATATGTGACATCACAATAGAGAGGTTAATCTGGCATTGATATGTGACATCACAATAGAGAAGTTCGATTGACATTGATATGTGACATCACAATAGAGAGGTGAATCTGGCATTGATAGTTAACATCAATATAGAGATGTGAATCTGGCATTGATATGTGACAGCACAGTAGAGAGGTTCGTCTGACATTAATATGTGACATCACAATAGAGAGGTTCATTTGACATTGATATTTGGCATCACAACAGAGTGGCAAATCTGGCATTGATATTTGACATCACAGCAGAGACGAGAATCTGGCATTGATATTTGGCATCACAATACAGAGGCGAATCTGGCATTGATATTTGACATGACAATAGAGAGGCGAATCTGACATTGATATTTGACATCACAACAGTTAGGCGAATCTGGCATTGATATTTGGCATCACAATAGAGAGGCGAATCTGGCATTGATATGTGACATCACAATAGAGAGGTGAATCTGGCATTGATATTTAACATCAATGGAGAGAGGTTCGTCTGGCATTGATATGTGAAATCACAATAGAGAGTTGAATCTGGCATTGATATTTAACATCAATGTAGAGAGGCTGGTCTGGCATTGATATATGACATCACAATAGAGAGGCGAATCTGGCATTGATATATGACATCACAATAGATAGGCGAATCTGGCATTGATATTTGGCATCACAATAGAGTGGCGAATCTGGCATTGATATTTTACATCACAGCAGAGACGAGAATCTGGCATTGATATTTGGCATCACAATACAGAGGCGAGTCTGGCATTGATATTTGACATGACAATAGAGAGGCGAATCTGGCATTGATATTTGACTTCACCTCAGTTAGGCGAATCTGGCATTGATATTTGGCATCACAATAGAGAGGCGAATCTGGCATTCATATGTGACACCACAATAGAGAGGCGAATCTGGCATTGATATTTAACATCACAGTAGAGAGGTTCATCTGACATTGATCTGTGACATCACAATAGAGAGGCGAATCTGGCATTGATATGTGACATGACAATAGAGAGGCGAATCTGGCATTGATATGTGACATCACAATTGAAAGGTTCGTTTCACATTGATATCTGACATCACAATAGAGTGGTGAATCTGGCAATGATATTTAACATCAACATAGAGAGGCTGGTCGGGCATTGACATATGACATCACAATAGAGAGGTGAATCTGGCATTGATATTTGACATCACAGCAGTGATGCGAATCTGGCATTGATATGTGACATCACAATAGAGAGGTTCGTTTGACATTGATATCTGACATCACAATAGAGAGGTGAATCTGGCATTGATAGTTAGCATCAATGTAGAGAGGCTGGTCTGGCATTGATATTTAACATCACAATAGAGAGGTTCGTTTGACATTGATATCTGACATCACAATAGAGAGGTGAATCTGGCATTGATATTTAACATCACAATAGAGAGGCGAATCTGGCATTGATATGTGATATCACATAAGAGACACGAAACTTTAATTAATATTTGACTTCTCAACAGAGAGGCTAATCTGGCATTGATATTTGACATCAGAACAGAGAGGCGAATCTGGTATTGATATTTGACTTCCCAATAGAAACGAGAGTCCGGTATTGATATGTGACATCACATCAGAGACGCAAATCTGGCATTCATGTTTGACATCACATTAGAGAAGCGAATCTGGCATTGATATTTGACATCACAACAGAGAAACGAATTTCGCTTTGATTTGTGACTTCACAATAGAGAGGCGAGTATGGTATTGTTAAGGGTTCAGAAATTGAGGAGGTAGACCAAAATAATGACCACTGATCCGGCCGGGTGCAATTAGACGACATTTTAATGAATACACGCAGCGTGGAGCCAACACTGTACAGATTCATTGTTGAACTATCTTACAATAATCAGAACACAATATTTATAGGGGTGAAACAGTACAGCCCCCCTTTCTGTTGCCAGGCAGAAACCAAAACCACAATGACTTTTAACATAGTTTAAAAAGAACATCGTCTCGTCTCCATTCAGGTGCTTCCCCTCAGCTCGCCTTCGCTGTCGCTTGTCTCTGGAACATCCTGCACCTGCTTCTTCATCAAACAGTCACATATGCACGCACAATTTTGCAGTTGCAAGCAAAACATAAGATTAACTTTTACCTATATAACTGAGTCTATCTACGATGTGTGTGTGTGTATGTGTCAGCCTCTGCTTGCACTTTGTTTCACCTCTCAGCTCCCCAGCTAGACCTTGTAACCTTTCCACTAGACAGAAGGCCAGCACGTAAACAACTGAACCTATATGTGTAATTTCTAGACTAAATGTCACACTCAATAAATAAAATAAATAAACGAGACTGCTTAACTCTTAAAACTTAAAAACTTAATCAAAGCTTAATCAAAGATATAAATGCATAATAAAATAACCTTCCTCAAAATACTTGCACTCAGACTCTGCTTTCGGTTTCACTTTTGCAAAGCATACTCTACTCAAGCCTGTACTTCCTGTCAAGACCTTGTAGGCCTTAAGTTAGACCTTCTCTTCTATAAAATAATGTGGCCAGGAAGTACGTATTCAGATTATAAATTTAAATCTCAATAGTATTGATATTTGACATCACAATAGAGAGGCGAATCTGGCATTGATATGTGACATCACATCAGAGACGCGAATCTGGCATTGGTATGTGACATCACAACAGAGAGGCGAATCTCGCTTTGATATGTGACTTCACAATAAAGAGGCGAGTATGGTATTGATATTTGACATCAGAAGAGAGAGGCGAATCTCGCTTTGGTATGTGACATAACAATAGAGAGTCGAATCTGGCATTGATTTTTGACTTCACAATAGAGTGGCGAATCTGGCATTCGTATTTGACTTCACAATAGAGAGGCGAATCTGGCATTGATATTTGACATCACAATAAAGAGGCGAATCTAGCATTGATATGTGACATCATTGATATGTGAATATCTGGCATTGTTATTTGACATCACATCAGAGACGCGAATCTGGCATTGATATTTGAGTTTACAATAAAGAGGCGCATCTAGCATTGATATGTGACATCACGAGAGAGAGGCGAATCTGGCATTGATATTTGACATCACAATAAAGAGGCGAATCTAGCATTGATATGTGACATCATTGATATGTGAATCTCTGGCATTGTTATTTGACATCACATCAGAGACGCGAATCTGGCATTGATATTTGACTTTACAATAAAGAGGCGCATCTAGCATTGATATGTGACATCACGAGAGAGAGGCGAATCTGGCATTGATATTTAACAAAACAATAGAGTGGCGAATCAGGCATTGATATTTGACATCACATGAGCGAGGCGAATCTGGCATTGATATTTGACATCAAGACAAAGAGGCGAATCTGGTATTGATATCTGACATCACATTAGAGAGGCGAGTCAGGCATTGATATGTGACATCACATCAGAGACGCGAATCTGGCATTGATATGTGACATCACATAAGAGACACGAAACTTTAATTAATATTTGACTTCTCAACAGAGAGGCTAATCTGGCATTGATATTTGACATCAGAACAGAGAGGCGAATCTGGTATTGATATTTGACTTCCCAAAAGAAACGAGAGTCCGGTATTGATATGTGACATTACAATAGAGAGGCGAATCTTGCATTGATATTTGACATCACAATAGAGAGGCGAATCTGGTATTAATATTTGACTTCACAGTAGAGAGGCGAATCTGGCATTGATATGTGACATCACGACAGAGAGGCGAATCTGGTATTGATATCTGAAATGACATTAGAGAGGCGAGTCAGGCATTGATTTTTGACTTCACAAAAGAAAGGCGAATCTGGCATTGATATGTGACATCACATCAGAGACGCAAATCTGGCATTCATGTTTGACATCACATTAGAGAAGCGAATCTGGCATTGATATTTGACATCACAACAGAGAAACGAATTTCGCTTTGATTTGTGACTTCACAATAGAGAGGCGAGTATGGTATTGTTAAGGGTTCAGAAATTGAGGAGGTAGACCAAAATAATGACCACTGATCCGGCCGGGTGCAATTAGACGACATTTTAATGAATACACGCAGCGTGGAGCCAACACTGTACAGATTCAGTGTTGAACTATCTTACAATAATCAGAACACAATATTTATAGGGGTGAAACAGTACAGCCCCCCTTTCTGTTGCCAGGCAGAAACCAAAACCACAATGACTTTTAACATAGTTTAAAAAGAACATCGTCTCGTCTCCATTCAGGTGCTTCCCCTCAGCTCGCCTTCGCTGTCGCTTGTCTCTGGAACATCCTGCACCTGCTTCTTCATCAAACAGTCACATATGCACGCACAATTTTGCAGTTGCAAGCAAAACATAAGATTAACTTTTACCTATATAACTGAGTCTATCTACGATGTGTGTGTGTGTATGTGTCAGCCTCTGCTTGCACTTTGTTTCACCTCTCAGCTCCCCAGCTAGACCTTGTAACCTTTCCACTAGACAGAAGGCCAGCACGTAAACAACTGAACCTATATGTGTAATTTCTAGACTAAATGTCACACTCAATAAATAAAATAAATAAACGAGACTGCTTAACTCTTAAAACTTAAAAACTTAATCAAAGCTTAATCAAAGATATAAATGCATAATAAAATAACCTTCCTCAAAATACTTGCACTCAGACTCTGCTTTCGGTTTCACTTTTGCAAAGCATACTCTACTCAAGCCTGTACTTCCTGTCAAGACCTTGTAGGCCTTAAGTTAGACCTTCTCTTCTATAAAATAATGTGGCCAGGAAGTACGTATTCAGATTATAAATTTAAATCTCAATAGTATTGATATTTGACATCACAATAGAGAGGCGAATCTGGCATTGATATGTGACATCACATCAGAGACGCGAATCTGGCATTGGTATGTGACATCACAACAGAGAGGCGAATCTCGCTTTGATATGTGACTTCACAATAAAGAGGCGAGTATGGTATTGATATTTGACATCAGAAGAGAGAGGCGAATCTCGCTTTGGTATGTGACATAACAATAGAGAGTCGAATCTGGCATTGATTTTTGACTTCACAATAGAGTGGCGAATCTGGCATTCGTATTTGACTTCACAATAGAGAGGCGAATCTGGCATTGATATTTGACATCACAATAAAGAGGCGAATCTAGCATTGATATGTGACATCATTGATATGTGAATATCTGGCATTGTTATTTGACATCACATCAGAGACGCGAATCTGGCATTGATATTTGAGTTTACAATAAAGAGGCGCATCTAGCATTGATATGTGACATCACGAGAGAGAGGCGAATCTGGCATTGATATTTGACATCACAATAAAGAGGCGAATCTAGCATTGATATGTGACATCATTGATATGTGAATCTCTGGCATTATTATTTGACATCACATCAGAGACGCGAATCTGGCATTGATATTTGACTTTACAATAAAGAGGCGCATCTAGCATTGATATGTGACATCACGAGAGAGAGGCGAATCTGGCATTGATATTTAACAAAACAATAGAGTGGCGAATCAGGCATTGATATTTGACATCACATGAGCGAGGCGAATCTGGCATTGATATTTGACATCAAGACAAAGAGGCGAATCTGGTATTGATATCTGACATCACATTAGAGAGGCGAGTCAGGCATTGATATTTGACTTCTCAACAGAGAGGCGAATCTGGCATTGATATTTGACATTACAACAGAGAGGCGAATCTCGCTTTGATATTTGACATCACGACAGAGAGGCGAATCTTGTATTGATATGTGACATCACATTAGAGAGGCGAGTCAGTCATTGATATTTGACTTCTCAACAGAGAGGCGAATCTGGCATTGATATGTGACATCACATCAGAGACGCGAATCTGGCATTCATATCTGACATCACATTAGAGAGGCGAGTCAGGCATTGAAATTTGACTTTTCAACAGAGAGGCGAATCTGGCATTGATATTTGACATCACACTAGAGATGCGAATCTGACATTGATATTTGACTTCTCAACAGAGAGGCGAATCTGGCATTGAAATTTGACATTACAACAGAGAGGCGAATCTCGCTTTGATATTTGACATCACAATAGAGAGGCGAATGTGGCATTGATATGTGATATCACATCAGAAACGCGAATCTGGCATTGATATGTGACATCACATCAGAGACGCGAATCTGGCATTCATATCTGACATCACATTAGAGAGGCGAGTCAGGGATTGATATTTGACTTCTCAACAGAGAGGCGAATCTCGCTTTGATATGTGACTTCACAATAGAGAGGCGAGTATGGCATTGATATTTGACATCACATCAGAGAGGCGAATCTCGCTTTGATATGTGACATCACATCAGAGACGCGGATCTGGCATTGATATTTGACATAACAATAGAGAGTCGAATCTGGCATTGATTTTTGACTTCACAATAGAGTGGCGAATCTGGCATTCGTATTTGACTTCACAATAGAGAGGCGAATCTGGCATTGATATTTGACATCAGAAGAGAGAGGCGAATCTAGCATTGATATGTGACATCACGACAGAGAGGCGAATCTCACATTGATATTTGACAAAACAATAGAGTGGCGAGGCAGGCATTGATATTTGACATCACATCAGAGACGCGAATCTGGCATTGATATTTGACTTCACAATAGAGTGTCGCGAATCTGGCATTCGTATTTGACTTCACAATAGAGAGGCGAATATGGCATTGTTACGTCCCCCCCGAAGGGGTCTAGGCATGCGAGTGAGGGGACCAGTAACAAATGAGTCCAGAACAGAATGAAAGGCGAACAGACAGGTGCTTTTAGTAAATAAAATAGTCTTTATTATAAATAATCTTAACATAAAGAGCCGGCAACGCCGTTTTACCAATGACACTTGGAAAAAGGAAAAAAGGTTATAACAACAAAGAACACAACAACCAAACAAAAACTCCACACCACGAGGAGGCACTTCCAGGGGCCCACAAGCTCACCCTGTCACTAGCAGCAGCTAGCTTTACTGCTGCCGAGGCCCACAAGCCCACAGTACTCACGTAAAGCAGCTATACTGCTTCCACAACTCCACACTTCAGGCAGGACAACCACCCACCAAGACCACAAAGCAGAGACACCAGAGAACACCACCCTGGTCACAGCTCATCCCCAGTTTAAATAGCCTCAGAGGTGATTGCTGACTGGATTCAGGTGGCAAACGAGGCTAATCAAGAGCAGCTGTGTCCTGGGGAGAGAGGAGAGTGAGAGAAACAGAGGGGGTAGGAGTGGCAAGAGAGGAGGAGGCGGAGAAAAACACCACGCCCACACAAGGGCAGTTTCAGGAGGCCCAGCTAGGGCCGTAACAGCATTGATATGTGACATCACGACAGAGAGTTGAATTTGGCATTGATATTTGACTTCTCAATAGAGAGGCGAGTCAGGCAGTGATATTTGACATCACATCAGAGACCCCAATCTGGCATTGATATTTGACATCGCAATAGAGAGGCTAATCTGGCATTGATATTTGACATCACATCAGAGAGGTGAATCTGGCATTGACATTTGACATCACGGTAGAGAGGTAAATCTGGTATTGATATTTGACTTAACAATAGACAGTTGAATCTGGTATTGATAGTTGACTTAACAATAGAGAGACGAATCTGCCATTGATATTTGACATCACGGTAGAGAGGCGAAGCTGGCATTGATATTTGACTTAACAATAGAGAGGTGAATCTGGTATTGATATTTGACTTAACAATAGAGAGGTGAATCTGGTATTGATATTTGACATCACAGCAGAGACAAGAGTCCGATATTGATATGTGACATCACATGAGAGACTCCAGTCTGGCATTGATATTTGACATCACAATAGAGAGGCGAATCTGGCATTGGGCAAAAACCACAAGAACAACATAAAAAAGGAGAAAACGTACCTTAGAAACATGCCGGGATACAGGAGAGGGCAGCACTGCAGACATGAGGACAAGCATCAGTTTGAAATAAACAAAACAATAAGCACAGTTGTACAGATATATACACACACACGCTCCTAAAGCCTAGCCAGCCCTCATGAAGAGGTGGCGACGCCCTCCAGGTGTGTGAAGGAAAGCAAGAAAAACCCGGAGCGCGCCGCCTCACCTCCCTTTACATTGGTGGACCCTAAGAATCCAAACACGGAAAAGTTTGCACACACTTGTGATTCTGCGCAGAGGTCCACCCTAACAGCCAGCCTCTACGCAGACACACATGAATACACACAAATTTGCACACATCCAGAGATAAACTCCCCCAAAGAAATCCAAACATGGACATTCTTGCGCGCACTGCACACACATTCAGAGTTCTGAATGTTCTGGTGAGTCTCCACCTGTTGCAGGTGAGTGCAGCCTGGACTGTCTCGAGACAGATCCGATCAGCTGCACCACAGACACTTCATACCTCATCTCAGGACAAAAACTGAAATAGCCACAATCTGTCTGTTTGCTCTGTGAATTGGTTAGAAACAAAACTGAACTTGTTTTGTTTTCTGTCGTAAAATGCTCTCAAAAGATCTCGAAAGGGTTTGGGTTGGTGTCAGGTCAACGTCCGTTATGCCATGAAGTATAATAGGTGAGCGCTCCTATTTATGGGTTTTGGGATCAAAGCAAAGCTACCACGTCATAAAGGATCAAAGCAAAGTTACTGCATCACAAGGGATCAAAGTGATTCTAATGTGTGCGCAGGTTCACACACACACGTTTGTTCGTGTAATATTCTTCATACTGAATTTGACCGTAGGCAATTTAATATGAGTCAATCAAAGAAAATGTTGGTTTTGGAGAATTTTGAAATTACGAAACTGACAATTACGAGAATTTTTGTTCGTGTATTTTTTTTTCTTTTGCATAACATGTCGAGCTTTTCTGTATATAGCCATGTCGTAGATTTCGGAGCAAACAAGTAATTGATGAAAATGTTCTATGCAGCAGTGCCTGCATCTTGGGACCTCCATTCATATCTCAACACGCAAGCCCTGACATCTATTGTGTAGTTACATACTACTAGGAAGTGCTGACAAAATATGAAATTATGATGCTATTTATATAGAGGCACAGTACCAACACAGAACAGCGGGGACACAGAGTGTCTATACCTGCGTCGTGGCATTGTCCAAAACGGCGGTACCTGCTCCACGTCACGGGTTCTACTTATGGACTCACCTGGCAACTTTAGTGATGTCACTGCTGATGTTGTCACTATTGGTGTGACCTCATGACTCATTCATGCCATCTGAACTGTGGTGTAATTATGAGGTCACAGGGGGACGCAAATTTATTCACAAAGTTGATAAACAGTTTGGGTCATAACCCAAAGACACAATAATGCAGTCAAATCATTTGGAATTAAATATCTGTAAATTACAAGATTTAGAGGGTTCTGACATCACAGTAATCTTTCTGACATCACATCCAGTCTCTCTGCTGTGATGTCAAATATCAGTGCCCAAACCCCACGACCGACAAATAACACAGAACACGCAGCCAGTGACGCACCAAACACACACCACGTTTAGTGACCAATAAAGCAAGCGCCACAGGTGGTGTAAATGACAGCTCAGGGATGTGAAGAATTAAAGAAATTAGTTTACTGCTGGACTGTATATAACCATCATCCTTATCATTGCATTAATCATCATTTCATCAAAGCATTTGTTGAAGCTGTTGGCATTGCATTGAAACTTGTGTTACAGGTGTTGTCATGATCATATGTTGACATTTGTATTACAGGAGCAGCCATAATCATTGTGTACACACACAACATTAAGGTTAAAACAGCATACATGCTTACAAAACACATATAATACATATAATCTAGGAACAGGCCTGAGCAGAGGCCCGAATGCATTCAGCTTCTTGTTGTAACTTGGTGCAAGTGAGTTTGCTTGGTAACAAGTGACCAAAGATGTGCTAAAAAGAAGACAAGTCCATGGGGACTTGAGGGGTCTGAAATCATCGCCATATTTGGAAAGAAGATGCTAGGAAGAGGAACTTCTGTGTCTGACTTTGGCTCTAAAAATTGATCATTGTCTGTACAAGATGCAAATGATGCTCTTAGAAATACAAAAATATGTTATAGAACGCAAGAGGAGGCGTTATACTCCGATGCTATAAAAACCATTCTCTGTGTATGTTTGGGGAAGAACCTCGCAGATGTGATGCTGTGTGCTTCTTCCCACGCGTGTGTTGTCAATAAACTCTTCATCTGATTGCATCCTTCTGGGCCTCTGATATTTTGTTTTGGTTCTCAATATCTCGAATCAGGACAGTTTTGGTGCCGAAACCCGGGATATTGAGGCTATTGATTCGGTTCTGAAGGTTTTTGCGGAGAAAATTCGAGGCCAGGAGTGATCAGACAGACAGACATTTCCGGTGATTCTCTGACTACAAAGGGCGCCCGTTTAAAAAAAGTGAGCACAAACCTCTTAAACTGAAATTGTGCTGTATTGGCTTATCATTCTAAAATTGTAGTCAGTGATTTACTGGTTAAGTTTTGTTTGGAGTTTTATCAGTAATACTGAGAAAACTTTGAAGTAATGACAGACTTTGAAGTAAGGATAATGAAACTTTAAGGAAAAACAGTACTGAGTTAAATGGTTATATGGTATTTCATGGTAAAAGAGAAAAAGAGACCAAGGTAATAGGTTATTGGTCGGTTTATGGTTTCATAAGTGTCAAACCCACGGGGTTGGAGAACCCCCTACCCTTCTGAGACGTTGGAAGGGAGCTCCGGCGTGGGCATACTACAGGTGGCACCTGCCAAGAGTTGTGGGCTTGGTTTAAAATAGCTAATGATCAGAAGATCATTTTGGGCGACACTTATTGGTACTGAGGTCAGAATCAGCTGATGCAGTCACATGAATTTTGGTGGATCCGGTGAGGTCCTGAAAAATAACCATTGCTGACTGTGTTGGTTTGAACGGCGCTCTGACTAGGGTACTGTTGCGGAAAAACAGATAAGGCGAGGTCTGAACTCGGAATCAGCTGATGCAGTCACATGAATTTTGGTGGATCCGGTGAGGTCCTAAAAATAACCATTGCTGACTGTGTTGGTTTGAACGGTGCTCTGAGTGGGGACTTCTGTGAATAAGAAAAAGAGAACAGATCCGGCAAGGTCTGAAATGCAGAATCGACTGATACACTTACGTGAATTTTGGAGGATCTGGTGAGGTCCAGAAAATTATCACTGCTGACTGTGTTGGTTTAGAATGTTGATAAATGATCCAGGAAGAATTGCCCTGGGTCTGTGTCTGTGTGTGTGTTGTTGAGTGACAACATGCGCAGCTAAAATTGGGCGCTGTTTACTTCCTCTTTTTAGTTTCGAAACAAGAAGAGGTTTGGTTTCACTTTAAGGGTTGAGTGCGTATTACTGTGTGACGCACGGTTTCACTTTTGACTAGGGGATAATATGCTTACTTTTGGGTCTATGAAAATCGAATTACAGTGGGAAGGGGATATCCTGCATGCCCGGGTTGTTTGTTACTGTGAGACAGTGGAGAGACCTTACGAAGTTACCTTCTTTCACCAAGTAAGAGTGGAAGATCTCGTAACATTCCGGTGGAAATGCCGGGGTAAAAGAGTGAGCTCAGACGAGGGAGTCTGAGAAAAGGACACCGTGAGTTGAACAAGGTGTTTAACTGACTCAGGATTTCAGAGAATTGAGTCAGCTGTGATCTTGAGTTTTAATGGTAAATTGATTTGAATGGAAAATCAATGTTTACCATGTTGAAGTAATTCTGAAAATATTACTAGACGTGCTGTGATACAAGTGTTGCAGTCCATCTGATAAGTTAATACTGGGTGCATTGAGATAAGAAACTGTTATTAAATCAGCACTGGCAGCAGTGATGTACATGTGCTGAAGATTACTGGACCCGGCGAGGTCCATATGATGAAGTTCTTGGGCAGATAAATGACAGAAACAGTTTCTTGATTATGAGGAGAATTTTGAAGCACTGAGGTTGAATTTTCTCTGTGCTTGGTGCGCTGTGTGGACTCATATTAGAGTTATAAGTCCAAAGGTTATGACCTGGAGGTCATTAATGGTGTTTAAAGAAGAACAGGAATTAGAAAAGGATATTTAATGTCATTTTTTGTGTAAATTGAGGGGGACTCACCACATATGTGTTCACTTTTTAATTTAAAAGGACACAGACATTGACACACACACAAAGTTCTTAGGGGTGAGTTACTTCCTGTTTTAATTTTAAACTGCAACACATGTGTGCATTGAACGAGAATTTCAGCAGTGGATGAGACAGGATTTAGGTTAGGGCTAGTTAAAGATAAAGATGACCTTTATCAGTCCCACAGGTGGGAAATCTGTTTTGTTAAAGCAAAAGTGCAAAGTTAGGCAGCAGAAATTGGAAAACACTGGAATGCCATAAAGTAAAGTAGAATAGAATAATAGATACAATAGAATAAAGTAGAATACCAACACTATATACAACTGAGTAAGAAAATACAGAATACAACTTTGTCAAAGAAAGCATTGTACATATGGTGGTTTTATTGCACGTATGAGGGTTCTGGTAAGGCACTAGTTCCGGTAAAGTAAAAACTTAGGTTCAAGGTTTTATGCCCTGGAGGCCAAGAGTCGTGTGTAGAGAAGAACATGACTTAGAAACAGACATTAAAGGTCACATTTCGTTTAAGATGGGGAGAATTGTCCCATATGTGTTTATTTCTTTTCTCTTTTAAGAGGACAGTCACAGTTACTGAGTGTTGTCTACTTGAATGATTGTGTGTGATTTGTACCAAATAGTAAATAAATAATAATAACACTAGGGAGGTTTATAGTAGAATGAGTGAAAGAGTGGAAGTTTGAGAGAAAAAGGCAGTGTGTGTGAGACGATTATGAAAGTATTGTGTGAATGATGTCACAAAAACTGACAAATGCAAAAACTTAGTATATTTAAAAGTGTGTGTGTGAGAGGAGGGTGTATTGTTTTTAGACCAAGACTTAGTAAAACTAAAGAGGGTTTGTAGACTGTAAATATGAAAAAATAAGTGTTTGATCAATGAGTTGAAACAGGGAAGAGAAACAGAAAATACTGTGCTGCTGTGTGTGTGACAGGAAGCTGTGTGTGTGTGTGACTGATGATGTCAGGGGAGCACCCAGAGAAATAGACAGATGAGTTAAATTCTAAGAAGATGAGGCGAATGCATGTTTTAAGAAAAAGTAATAAAATTATATTAATTACAGGTTTTAGAAAAGAGACAGACCGAGAGAAATAAATACATGAACTAACAATTACATGAATGAATTGAAAACGCACGTACACAAACTGTTACATGTGAAATTATTGTTGGAAAGTTAATACACACATGAAATAAAGAGAGCAGTTTACACTCCTTTAATTTCCAGAACCAGTGTGTCCCCTAGACCTGATAACACCCTGGCCCAGTTGGCCCCGTATCAGGCGAGCATGGAAGGCTGGATAGCCCATGACGGGTAAGATCCCACCTCGAAACCCTGGGACAACCTAAGGCAGGCACAGTCACGACTGCTCGCTAAGTCCCTAAGTGACCTTGGAATCACTGGAGGAGACGGGACTTAAAGGGTGAACCCGCTGGGCACAGGCGGAGGGGAAAGGTCATTAACAATGACCAGTGATGAGCCAAAGAGAGAAAACACACCCTGTCAAAAGGAGTCTGAAACACTGGGAAAAAAAAAAAAAAAAAAAAAAAGAAACATTTACAAGATGACAAAGAAACATTTATAAAAATAACACATACAAACAGAGAATGCACTAACCTTACAGAGATAAGCTCATGAAGATTAATGCGATTAAAACCTGGCCAAGAACACAAACATATGTAATTAAATGACTTAGGAGTGCTCTTGCACTGATTGATCAAAACAAGTGATTAGTATAGAAAGAAAATGAAAATAATTGAATAATGGCATCAGGTTTAAACATGTATTTTTCTTGACAAGTTAAATTGTTGAGATATGACTCAGTATGCAAATTAGTTCGAGAGCTCGTGTGAGTGATGACAGAGGAGCTTGCTGTGTGTGTGTGATTGAGGCCTTAAAGGAGAAGTAGACTGTTCAGAGGTAGAAATTTGATTAAGAGGTTTATAAATTAGTGTTGACACATTGTTATAACGTGTTTATATCTTAGGCTGAATCTGAGTATGGTAAAGTGCTTAAAGGGGGATATTGTTGTGTACAAAACAGTGAAGCTTTTGACGAGGTTTTCAGTGTGTTGAACGGGTGAAATTTAAGATTGTTGAAGATTTTTGAGGTTGTTGTTTTATTTTTAATAGAGGGAGTTTTAATAAACATGGACATGTTTAAGGGGGGCCCATTGGTTTTGTAACAGTGCACTTAGAAAGAAAAAACCTGTCAGGTGATTTTGTTTTGTACTTTGATGAGCTAATACTCAGCTCTCTTTTTTCTGATTTTTGTTCTGAAGCAGGCCTGGAAGAAAGTGAACGAACAGCGCTGACAAAATTTCTGGACAAACAAATATGAGGTGACTTTTCCAGATTTCAATGGGTGGAGGAAAGGCTACCTGTGGGGACCTGATCAGATTGAAAGTCCCTGTCTAAAAGGATTGTAGCGATTCAATCCAGACGAAAGCATAAAGAACTATTTTCTAAAAAAGAGAAAACAAAATAAAACAAATGAATGATCTCATTTTGCTGATGTGGAGAATCTGATTATTCGTGCGGGAGTCTCGAATATTGGAAATATTATGTGTGAGTGCATGTGAGTGAGTGTGTGACTGGACCAAGGTGGGGATGAATAAAATATTGACAAAAAGGAGGAGTGGAAGACTTAATTATGGGGATGCTGATGTTTGCTTTGAGGGAATTTCTGTTTTATTGATTGGGGTTAGACTATGTTATTACATTATAAGATGCTAAATGCTAAAAGGGAAACATTTTTGATATAACTCATGTTAGCATTAACTGAAGAAAAAGATGATTGATGACTGTTCTGTTTTAAGTTTTTTGTTATGACACAAATTGGATCATAAAGGGGGAGTTGAGTATGAAAGGTAACGTGCAGGTTTTGTTTCTAGGACGTTTCAAGGATGCAGGCTGTGGATGGAGCCAAGAAAAGATTTGACATGATGATTAATTTGATTTCATTCCTTAAACACAGGTTTGAAGGCCCGGAGCATGTATACTTAATATGATATGACTAACCTTTTCTTTTAATTCCCTAAGCTCGAGTGAAGGATTTTGAGTTTGTAACACATAAGATGTGCCACAAAAGGGGGGAGTTACAGGATTTAAGGTTTAATTTGAAATGGGTTTTAGGATTACTTGATGATGTTTGGGGTTTTTGATAATCTAGGTATGGTAAAACGGAGGCAGAAAATGTTATTTTCAGGTTCTTTTTGATTTCTAGAATAAGAGGTTATAATTTAGGCTTGCACAAAGATATGTCAAAGGAAAATTGTATATATGTGATTAGCTACATGAAATGTGCTCTTTTAGGATTACTAAGCAAATGTCTACATGACTTTTTACCTAATAACTTTTGTGATGATAAACTTCTTTACCGACTAGCAGCTTGCTCTCTTCTAGAGCATACAGACTTAGGAAAGGGGAACCTCAGCTCTGAGTTCTGAGAATAACTCTGGTATCTTTGTAAGTTGATAGGAAACATGTCGAGACAGCCATATAGGGCAAATGTGGTAGAGCTTGTAATTAAATGTGGGCTTGAAAAGAGGAAGCAAATTTGGTACAGGACGTGCTTGAGATGATCAGATGAGAGAAGGGGAAGGTCAGGAATAGTTTAAATTAAGATTGAAAAATTAAATTGGGTGAAAGGGGGGTGTAGCAAGTAGATTCAGGGCAGCTCACAGCCCGGCGTAAACGCAAGGTGCTGTCACACAGCTTAAGTTATTTGTTTGATTTATTTTATGACAAAATAATAAGGAAAAATTGAAAATATACAACCCGTTGAGGAGACAGATAGGGTTGGCCAATCGAAAGGTTTGGTTTGTTTAGCATAATGTCTTTTGTTATATTTTAGCTTTTAACATGGAAGATGCCTCTCTGGAGCTTCTCTCCTGATGCTACCCCGCCAAAGATCCTTATCCATAGAGACTATGTCAGCTCCCAAACAGACAACAACAAACCAAAACTAGCAATAAACAATATAAAGATAAATAATAACAAATAAAGAACAACACAGAATTTGAAATCTGAACAGAAGAATAAAATAGTGAAATGTGGATTATTAAATATTAGGTCTCTCTCTTCAAAGTCTCTGTTAGCTCACGCCAAGCGGTCGCAGCAGATGGCTGCCCGTACCTGAGCCTGGTTCTGCCGGAGGTTTCTTCCTGTTAAAAGGGAGTTTTTCCTTCCCACTGTTGCCAAAGTGCTTGCTCAATAGGGGGTCACAAGATTGTTGGGTTTTTCTCTGTATCTGTGAAGCGCCTTGAGGCAATTTTTGTTGTGATTTGGCGCTATATAAATAAAATTCAATTGGATTGTATTGAAGTAAACTTAAATGTTATAAATTAGGAATTAGTTCATTTCTCAAGGGAGAAATGAAAAAGGGGGACTGGTGTTAGGAATAAAAGAGATATTTTTAATGTGTATCTGCTCATTATGTTGTTTTATGTACTTTAATAATGAAGGCTTGTAGAGCAAGGCCACCTTTTACTGACAAACAAGTGCTCAGCCAGACTGAAAAACAGGACGTTTTAGTGCACAAGGCATATTAATAGATATAGACACAAAAAGAGGAACTCCCCATATAAACAACGTTCAAGACTGTGTGACGTGTAAGGCACCGAAATAACACCATATAAGTCACAGCCGATGATTCTAATGTTAGAGAGCTCTTGCAACTGGCGTCTGAGCTGTGCAGAGGTCTCTCACCCCCGGAAGATGATTAAATAAGGAAAGACAGGTACTTATGTAGGTTAGCATAAGGTTGAGTCCAACAGAAGCAAGGCACCCTACATGCACACAGCATGCAGCAGGGGTTGCCGAAATAATATAGAAAACAGCACATGTAGGGAGAGAACACTCACTAAAAGTTCTGACTACACATAGTGTGGTGGCATATGTGAACTCGCAGGCGTTCACTATGACATCATTAGCACAACAGAGACTGAGTAAAGTTTTAGATACTCCAAATCTGACATTTACACATGAAGGAATCAATATGGCAGATTTAATGGGATCAGGAGAACCTCATGATTGTACTAAGAAAGCAGAACTTGAAGGGAAAGTCAGGGAAGATTTAAAAGCAGAACCTGTTGGGATTTGGGATTTAGAGATTCTTTTATTGCTATCATATAATCTGCCTTATGATGACTGCATTTAATAACATGTTGTACAGTATTATTTTAATAGTATTGAATATGTTTGTCATCACAGTGACCTCTCTATTTACAGGGTGAGTTCATTTTATACACAATGTGCTTGTTTAGAGTTGATGTTCCGTCCAAAAAGGGTTTTAAGCTTCACTGGTGAGAGTGTCCAGGTGATACATGTTGAGGGAAGATGAGAACATAGCAGGTTAATTGCATGCACGCTTACAAACACACATGATTTAAATATAGGCCAGGCCAAAGGGATGGTGTATATTTTACCCGGGGTGTGTTTAATAAAACTAAAAGCGTTGCTCACACACATAAAGAGTATTGAGATTAAGTAAAGTTAATATAATGGATAGAGCCCAGAACATGATATTGTGAACCAACTTTGAATAATTAAAGGAACATTAGATGAACACAGTAGGTTAGTGAGGTGTAGCAGAGAGAGGCTGTTTGTTTTCTATCCCTTACAGGAGAATATTTCCACTAGAGAGGGACCCAGAAGAGGGGCAGAGATCACTTAAGCATGAAGTGTTTTCAAGTGGGAGCTGGTGTTTTATTACTGGACCACCTAGGGGACATGAGGTTATTGTCTGATTTGCCGAGTCAGAGGACGGCTAGAGAGGGTCGGAGCGAAGGCAGTGGATGTGGGAATAGTGGTTTCGGGGCCCATGATGCCATTAATGGATCTAGAGGTGACAGAGTGGGTCGAGGAGTGACACAAGGAAATGGTGTGGTGATGTCTCTGGGAGAGACATCCAGAGAGGGAATTGTAGAATTAAAGAAATTAGTTTACTGCTGGACTGTATATAACCATCATCCTTATCATTGCATTAATCATCATTTCATCAAAGCATTTGTTGAAGCTGTTGGCATTGCATTGAAACTTGTGTTACAGATGTTGTCATGATCATATGTTGACATTTGTATTACAGGAGCAGCCATAATCATTGTGTACACACACAACATTAAGGTTAAAACAGCATACATGCTTACAAAACACATATAATACATATAATCTAGGAACAGGCCTGAGCAGAGGCCCGAATGCATTCAGCTTCTTGTTGTAACTTGGTGCAAGTGAGTTTGCTTGGTAACAAGTGACCAAAGATGTGCTAAAAAGAAGACAAGTCCATGGGGACTTGAGGGGTCTGAAATCATCGCCATATTTGGAAAGAAGATGCTAGGAAGAGGAACTTCTGTGTCTGACTTTGGCTCTAAAAATTGATCATTGTCTGTACAAGATGCAAATGATGTTCTTAGAAATACAAAAATATGTTATAGAACGCAAGAGGAGGCGTTATACTCCGATGCTATAAAAACCATTCTCTGTGTATGTTTGGGGAAGAACCTCGCAGATGTGATGCTGTGTGCTTCTTCCCACGCGTGTGTTGTCAATAAACTCTTCATCTGATTGCATCCTTCTGGGCCTCTGATATTTTGTTTTGGTTCTCAATATCTCGAATCAGGACAACAGTCATCTTTCTGACATCACATCCAGTCTCTCTGCTGTGATGTCAAATATCAGTGCCCAAACCCCACGACCGACAAATAACACAGAACACGCAGCCAGTGACGCACCAAACACACACCACGTTTAGTGACCAATAAAGCAAGCGCCACAGGTGGTGTAAATGACAGCTCAGGGATGTGTAATAATGTTGATTTTTTTCTGTTCTTGTGTCTTTTTACCAAGCCGGGTTTGTTTGTCCTTGTTTCCCTCTCCTGCTGAGTTCCTCCTGACGGAGTTCATAAGCCAGTCAAAGATCTGCACGTCACAATGGACTGAGATGTCAACTTCCTCCCACCAAAAAAAAGAAAAAAGTAAAGTCGTCATGCAGCACGAGAACAAAAAGTCATACTACAGCTACTGCACCCCTCTAATTTATTAGATTCTTTCAATTATGTGTTTCATAGGGGCCTCGGAGCACTTCTGCAAACTAAATGAGCTGTGCTGGAACTTACACCATCATGTAACCCATAAAGGAAATCTCTTACTCATAAAAAGAAAAAAAATGTTTGCTTTGATTACTCCTTGAGAATGCGAGGTTTCATGCGAGGTCTTCTCGCCCCGTTCGCAGACGCAGGGGACCCCACAAGGCCTCCGGTGTCCGCAGACGTGGGAGAAGATACCGTCGCAGACATTAGACAATCTCAATAAACATGTAGGATGAACATCAAAACTGTGGTCCAATCAAGTTTTTTTTAGGTAAGATATGTTGTTGTTGTTGTTTTGTGTGTGTTTGTTATCAATGTTGTGAAAAAAGTTAAGCTTAGTAAGCCATCAAGCACTGATTACGCGTAGAAAAGCACCAATAGGAGACAGAACAGGCCACATACTAATTAGAAGGTGTTATTATTCAGTCTGTACATCGAATAGAAGGCACTAACCACAAGGTGATCTTCAATGCATCTCTGTGTGAATGCGAACGGGGCGAGAAGACCCCCACTAATGCATGTCTTTAGACTGTGGGAGGAAGCCCGAGAGAACATGCAAACTCCACACAAAGACCCCGGCCTGATGAGGTTAGGGTCCTGAGTTCGATACTCTAACCCGGAACTGAACTCAGGACAGAGGAAGGAATGGGTGATGTTCATGTGTGCCCAGGTGTATGATGTGGCTCTTTGTGGTGACACAGTAAAAAATGTGGCTCTTTGTCTGTGACTGGTTGGCTGCCCCAGCCCTTGCCCTTCATGTATTTCAGTAATGTCTTTTTCTCCCGTCTCCTCTCGTTTACATGTTTTGCCCTTGTGACCCATTCCTTCTGTCACGTGTGCGCCCCCCCCCCCCCCCCCCCCCCCCCCCCAGCCATCATGTTCTGTTTGTGCTTAGTTATGTCCATGTAAATGAAACTTAAAGAAGCTTTGGCTCAGGTCTTCATCTGGATGGTACAGCATGACCAGGTTAAGACATCTCTAAAAAAAGACTGTGTTGTTTCCCTCGGTCTCCCTACGTCTCTCCGTCTTCCTGTGGATTTTCCTGTGCCTCCCTGCATATCTGTTTCCGGTTGGTTTTCCCAGTTTAGGTTTTCCAGTTTCATGTTCACCTGCCACTTCTGTTTGTATCTACTCCTGTTCAATAAATACTCACCTGCACCAGAGCTGCCGCATTTTGGGTCCTGTCTTCAACTCCACACGTCTGCCACACCGGACGTGACAGAAATCAGGCATTACACAGTGTGTAAACTTCAGTCCAGTGTGATTTGGATGCTAGGCAGAAAATGTAGCCAGATATCAGTTGGGTTTAGATACATTTCAGATAAAATAACCTTTGTTAGTCCCAGAGTTGGGAAATTCAAATTGTTACTGCAACAGAGTACACAAGGCAGGAACAAATGAACACATGCAGCATACCTAACAGCAATAATGCTATGCAAAAATAGAAGAAATATAGACTAAGAAATAGATATGTACTTATATATGTAAGTCTATATATCTATCTATATATATGATGCAATAATACAGATTACTAGTAGGAGAAGAATGAAACATTTCATAGTGCAGTGGTTTGGTGTTAATAGGTATTAACAGGTATTGCACAGTGATATATGTAAAGAAACCAGTGTGTGCATATGTGGTGTACATTCACTGCTGTTGTGCAGTGTACAGGCTGACAGCAGCTGGAGGGAAAGGCCTCCAAAATCTCCCCTTTGCACACTGTGGGTGCAGCAGCCTATCACTGGAGGGAAAACAGGTTAGTGTTGTCAGGGTGGCCTGTATGGGGTGGGAGCTTTTATCTGACAGAGATAACTACCTCCACTGGGTCAAGAGGGCATTCCAGAACAGAGCTAGTTTTCTTGATCAACCTGTTCAGTTTCTTCCTATCCCCAGCAGACCACACCATAAAACATGGACAATACCACCACAGAGTCCTAGAAGGTCTTCAGGAGTTCTCCCTGCTCCATTCCAAAAGACTTCTCTGTTGCAAATACAACCGTCTCTATCCTTTTGTGTAGATGGACTCTCTGTTGTTACTCCAGATCAGTTTATTGGTCAGATCACTTATATGAGTCAGCTATCTTAATGCCCATTCTCTGGATGTTCACTGGTGTAGGTGGACTCCACTACCTGCTCCTTGGTTTTCAGAGTGTTGATCTGGAAGTGGTTCTGCTGGCACCACAAGTCCTCAGTCAGTTCTCTGTATTCCCTGTTGTCCTGTTGTCAGTAAAGTACACCGTGAGGAGATGCTCTCATTGCCCACTCATTATTTTAAAATAGAGATAGGCTTCATAGTTCATACATATGAGAGACTATTATGAGCCAATTAGGAGAACGTATTAAATGAGCTGTGGGCCACTGCTGGCACTGTCATCACATTGGAGGGTCACTTTAGTGTTCAAGTAGTATAAAAACAAACGAGAAAAAAAGCCACAAGTATTTCAGAAAATGTATGGTTTTGTTTGTTTGTCACTGAATAGTGTTGTAATAAAGTGTGAAAATTGTGAAGGATTAAAATATTCCAAGAGCTCAAATTACTTCACCAAAACATGTTTTAATCATATTTTATCAACGCAAATTGCACAGGTTTATTGAATATGAATAACTTATGTTAATTCAACTCAATTGTTTAAGCTCCTGCCAAAGCAAAACATCTGTGTGCAACCAGTGTCCACTATTGAATTAAGTAAACCCAACATGTTTTTTTTCAGTGCATAATCACATTTAGTGTAATAAACTATTAAGCCAGAATTACATATTAGGATTTAGCCAAGTGTTAGGATGTAATGCAGAGTAGTATTTCTAGTAGGCTTGTTTTGATATGCCTATTTTCATTTTATTTTCTAAATTTTAAAGAAGGCTTTAGAAAGATCAAAATAAATCTTCTGTGAGGGAGTATCAGCTATTCTAGTAGAATTTATTTTACCAATGCAAGGGTGCATTAGTACCTTGTAATACAACATATCTATTTCATAAAGGGCGAACACAAATTTCCAAAGAGACTTCCTGGCAGCTGCCATTTTAAGTATAACCTTTGGTACGGGCAAATTCAGTTTGCAGAAGCTATACAACAGTGGCCTCTAGAGGTGTTTACACACTATGACCAAATCAGACAATGCAACACAACACGCAGGTCGCCCCAATGAATTGATTCAGCTGGTAGCAGTGACTTGTTAACTTCTCATTTGTCAAGCATATCTCCCATGAATGATATGAAATAATTTAGAGACAAAACATTGACATCACAAAGTAGAAGCTGCAATCAGTTTTTAGGAAAGTGAGTTTAATAGGAGTAGGTAAAATAATGCAGTAATTTCTTAGTTTTATAATCCCTTTATAAATCATGTTGGCTACAGCCTATTTAGCAGTGCAACAAGAGCATTTGACGAACAAACAAATAAATAAATAAACAGTCAACAACAACAAAAAAGTTAGTACCCAGGGATAAAAATATTGTGTATGAAAGGGAAACCTAATGGACAGATGTGATGCCTGAACAGTGGTGGCTTTAAGTGATGTATCAACTCAAACATGCATCCATGGTCTATGTTACATAAGTATGATGATCAGTGGTGATGGTTGGCGCCGCTTTGGAAGCAGAAACTGTTGGTTTGAAAGCCTTTAGTGTCTCCTTGTGGCGGGACTCTTATACTGCACTGTAAGATGTTTGTCAGTGTCAGCCGTATGCTAGAAAGTGATACATTAAAATTTCTGGGGTCACCATGAAGAGCTTACTTCCTTTCTTGTTCAGTGTGTAAAATGTGGTACTTAATGGATTGAAAAGAAAAATGATGGCACACTTGTAGTTCACACAAGTGGTGAAGATTCAGGGTTTTAATTTGTAAGGTTTGAATTTTGAGCCATCATAAATTTTAAAACAGGAAAGTATACTATTTAACATATGTTAAGTCAAAGCTAATATAGCTGCTCATATATAGCTATTTATAATTAATGGGAACAGCACTCTTTGTGTGGTTTGAGAAAACAGTCAAGTTGTTAAGAACTATGACTGAGAAGAATCCGCCTGTTTACAGCAGCAGGCTGCCTTCCTAGAATTTGGATATCCCCCGTGCGCTCGTCTCTGCATTATGTGCATTACCTCTCTTGGAAAATAAAAACCACAGCAGCTTTTTATAGTTTTTTTCATTCACTATCAGCTTACACCAGCGGTCCCCAACCTTTTTTGCGCCACGGACCAGTTTATGCCCGACAATATTTTCACGGACCGGCCTTTAAGGTGTCGCGGATAAATACAACAAAAAAAAAGAAGATTTATTCATAACACATGTGAAAAGACCCAGGAAAACCGAGTTAACGATAAAAACGATAACAAAATAACGCTGAAAACCGATAAAAACCCTGAAAACCATACATTTCACATCTGAGCCTCAACTCTCGCGGCCCGGCACCAAATGACTCACGGACCGGTACCGGTCCGAGGCCCGGGGGTTGGGGACCGCTGGCTTACACCAAAAGTCTACTCTGAAGAAGATTATTCAAAGCATGCAACACAGAATAAAACAAGTTTAAATTAAAATTAAACAAATCAAAATCTTGTGGACGTATGCCTTTTACATGTTGGTAAAATATTTAGGATGAGATGGAGATATAACACTCATGCACCCTGAAAATTATGAAGGTCTAAATATGTATCAAAGGGGCTCACTGAACATCAGTGGATTTCTATGGGGCAAACGTACTTAAACTAGCCACTGTGACCATTGCGGCAGAGCAGAATGAATGATACTGATGGGGACTAAAAGGGTTTGTAGTTAAATTCCTGCCCTTACAGGATCAGTGAGTGTCTGTTTAAAGATTATTAACATACTTTTACATCACTATGGAACACCAGCATTTCTGCAGAGGACAGAACTCCCTGCTTTAATCTACCAAGATGCTCTGTGTTATGTTGTCATGGCAATATGAAGTCAAATAAATACAAATATACAAAAATGCACATTTAAAGGAGGACAAGAAGACAGGCAACTGGAAGAGCTTTTGAAGCAGGAAAACCTTTCTGGATTTCTCTTAATTTAACTGGAAATTTTGCGAATACAAGTCAAGGAGGAAACAAGGAGGCAGCTGGTTGGATTATATCTGAGGACAGGACGCATGAAGGAGAAGCATGAGGAGAGAGAAAACAGCAGAGTGATGGTGCAGAGCTAATCATGGTTCAAGTCGAAGAAGCAAGCATCAAAATTGTGAGTAAACATAACACACAAAGACTTAAAAATTACTGTGCTGATTATGGAAATATTAAATTTGGTTAATTTGGGGTCTGCAGCTTCAGGTTTGTGGATTCAGTTGGTCTAAAAATTGAGGAAAGACAAAAAATGTTTCTTTTGAAAGGTTGTTGGAGGATTCTTACTGTAAGAAATATCTGGGTGTGCATCTGCTTTTATTTTAAAAAGTTGAATTGTATTTAGTCACATTGGAAAGGGAAAATTGGAGGATCGGGACAATAATGTGGCCAGATTTACTGTTTCCTTAATCAGAACAATAATTTTGATCTGAACTAGAAATTTTAAAATGGGTTATTTTCTTTCTTCTCTACTGATCACTGTGTTAAATGTTGAGTTACTTGTCAGTCTACATTAATCTTAATGGTACTTTTAAAAAATGCAGTTTATTCGTAATTTTGTAGAAAAAGGCTCTGCACCTGTGAAAAAAAAAAAAAACAAGTATCCACACCCCCAAAATCACTGTGGATCAGAGTAGCTAAGCCCTGGTTAACTACAATTATATTACAGGAGATGAAAAATATTGGAATGATTGAAAGAAACAAAGATTGCTTTAGGGTTTGAAGATTTGACTTTCTTATTGAAAGAGACAAAAACTAATCTATGTGTGACACTGAGAAGAAAACTGAAAGCTTAAAAGATCTGGAGGTCTGACTGTTGTTATACAAATGTGCAAACTTGTTTTAATGACATTAGAAAGAAAAATGGGATGTTTAAAAAGGTAATATATAAAATTGATTTTTATATTACTTGAAAAAATTATGTTGGTTAGCGCTGCTGTATTTGGAAAAATGCTGGGTCACTAGTAAGCCGAGATTTAATGAGATAAACTGAGGATAGGTAATATAATCTACACACTAGCTATTATTGTTGAATCCATACACCACCATTATTGTTGGATCCATACACCAGTTAATATTTTATCAAACATCATTCATAATTGGTGATCAATGCAAGTTTTAAGCAATAATATTTATTTGCATTCCCAACTAGTTTACAAAATATGAAAAATAATCTTGGTTTTTTAAGAAAAAAAAAAGACGTTTCTAACTGGCTTCAAACTTTTGAGCTGTAGAGTAGATTGATGAGCACGCAATAAAGTGAACTTGTTAGGGAGAGTTTGCCATCAACTCAATTTCTGATGATAGACACGGCTAAAAAAATGAGCGTTTTGTTGACACTGATGTGTGGACAGATCACATGGTTATAAACCAGGTGAAAAGTAACTTCAAACTTTTGAGCAGTGATGTAGATTGCAATGCCAGTGTGTAGTTATCTATTACAGAAGAATATATAGAAGTATGAGGACAGGGAGACACTGTAAAAAAGTTATGAGCTGTCTTGCTGCAGAGAAAGTGGAGTCTGTCATCCTTGACAAGCTCCCAAGATAGGCAGCTGGCTGGATTGAATGATGCTCTGCCTCTGCGGTCAAGTACAGACATAGGCCTTAAGTAACCATGAGCCACTGATAAGGGTGACAGATTAGGAAACATACATAAAGTTCATTAGACTTCTATGAGCCATTAATAGGAGCTTTCGTATTCTGACACGCAATGAAAAGCTTTCGTTCTCTGACAAGCAATGCAAAGCTTTCGTACTCTGACACGCGCTAAGCAGCTTTCGTTCTCTGACAGGCAATGAAAAACTTTTGTACTCTGACAAGCGCTAAGCAGTTTTCGTACTCTGAAACGCACTGAGCAGCTTTCGTACTCTCACACGCACTGAGCAGCTTTCGTACTCTCCCACGCACTGAGCAGCTATCGTACACTCACACGTATTGAGCATGTTTTGTACTCTCACACGCACTGAGCATCTTTCGTACTCTCACACGCACTGAGCATCTTTCGTACTCTGACAGGCACTGAGCATTTTTTGTACTCTGACATACCCTGAGCAGCTTTCGTACTCTTAAACGCCCACAGCAGCTTTCGTACTCTGACACGCCCTCAGCAGCTTTCAAACTCTGACACGCACTGAGCAGCTATTTGGTGTGATTCCAGAATGTTGGCGGAACGTTGGGGGAATCTTCTGATTCTGGAATGTTGGAGGAATGTTGGGGGAATGTTTTGATTCTGGAATGATGGGAGAATGTTTTGATTCTGGAATGGTTGGGGAATGTTTGGGAATGTTGTGATTCTGGAATCGTTGGGGAACATTGGGGAATGTTGTGATTCCGGAATATTGGCGAAATGTTGGGGAATGTTGTGATTCCAGAATGTTGTGGGAATGTTGTGATTGCGGATTGTTGGGTGAATGTTGTGATTCCGGAACAGTATTTGAATGAAAAGAACTGAATTTGAAAACAAACAACAGAATTTGAATGAAAACCTCGGAATTTGAAAACAAATAGCAGAATTTAAAAGAAAACAATGGAATTTGAATGAAAACAACAGAATTTGAAAACAAACAACAGATTTTGAAAGAAAACAGTGGAATTTGAATGAAAACAGCAGAATTTGAAAACAAAAAACATAATTTGAATGAAAAGAGCGGAATCTGAATGAAAACAATGAAATTTGAAAGAAAACAACAGAATTTGAATGAAAACAGTGGAATCTGAAAACAAACTGGACTTTGTGGACTGGTGTCAGCAGAACCACCTGCTGATCAACGCCGGAAAAACCAAGGAGTTGGTGGTGGACTTCCGGAGACGCAGACCCACCACACTGACACCGGTGAACATCCAGGGAGTGGACATTGAGATTGTGGACTCTTATAGGTACCTGGGTGTTCACCTGAATAATAAACTGGACTGGAGCCATTAACACTGATGCTCTTTACAGGAAGGGTCAGAGCAGACTCTACTGAGGTCATTTGGAGTACAGGGAGCGCTTTTAAAGACCTTCTATGACTCTGTGGTGGCATCTGTCATTTTTTACAGTGTGGTATGTTGGAGCAGCGGTTTATCGGCAGCTGAGAGGAAGAGGTTGGATAAACTCATCAGGAAGGCCAGCTCTGTTCTGGGATGCACCCTGGACCCAGTGCAGGTGGTGGGAGACAGAAGGACTCTGGCCAAAATAACATCTCTGATGGACAGAGTCTCCCACCCCATGCATGTAAATGTTGATGAACTGCAGAGCTGCTTCAGTGACAGACTGCTGCATCCTAGATGCATGAAGGAGCGTTCCCGCCGGTCCTTCCTCCCTGCAGCTGTCAGACTGTACAATCAGAACTGCTCCCAACAAACACAGATGTCTACATCAGCGCTGTAACAACTTCTACTGTTATAACTTGCACATTACTTTTCTCAGCTTATATATACACTAACGTATTGGAAGTTACATGTCTACTTTTTAATGCACAGGTACAATAAACAATCTGCACTTTTCTAATTATTCTAAATATTCTTAACTATTTAAACATCTTTCAGTATCCTGCTCCATTTGCACACTATGTGTACGCTAATTTAAACAACTGTACAGTACTCTGCTCTGGTAACTATTGTCCATGATGTAAATATGTAAAAATTGTGCTTCTGTTCTGTGTCCTGCTCTGTTTGTATATGTGTGTTTTTGCTGCTGATACAACCAAATTTCCCCTCGTGGGACAATTAAAGGATTATTCTATTCTCTATTCTACTCTAAACAACAGAATTTGAATGAAAACAACGGAATTTGAAAACGAATAACAGAATTTAAAAGAAAACAGTGGAATTTGAACGAAAACAATAGAATTTGAAAACAAACAACAGAATTTGAATGAAAAGAACAAACATTTAAAACAAACAATGGAATTTGAATGAAAAGAACAGAGTTTGAAAGGAAACAACAGAATTAGAATGAAAAGAACAGAATTTGAATGAAAGCAACTGAATTTGAAAACAAACAACAGAATTTGAAAGGAAACAACGGGGGCCCGTTCTTCGTACCTCGCTAAGTAAGTTAGCTGGATTTGATTGTTGACGATTTCGCGTGATCTTGGATCGTTCGGTTCTCCGAAGCTCATCCGGGACTTGCTGTCATAGCAACAGATCCGTAAGCGTAAACCTGCTTGGGAGCAGGCTTACTTTATGTAAACAGGATTAGATCGCGGCCACTCAGGTATGTCCGCTTCAGTTATACGAAAGCAACAGCGATATTTCGCCACTGTTTTTCCATAAATAAATATTATCAATGTAACTAAAGATAATGCAGTATTTGATTCTTTTATTGATGTCATACAGATACATACAGGTCATTTCCTAAAAAAAGGAAATGTACTATTAATCATTCTATTACATGTATTTGATTATTTCAGATGTAATTCATATTTTAGAGTAGTAATAGTAAATTACTTCGTGTAATCAAGATGAGAGACCACGGCTATAAAAGCGAAGGTGGATTTGGGAAGTCTGTCGCAGCCATGTCCTGTCCGTTTGTACGCGAGCAACCCATTGTGGAAGGTGCAAGATTGATAAGGAGAGTTTTCAGAATTCAGCGTATATTGCGGGATAGACAGGATCCTTTGGCTCAGCGCGACAGTGTGCTCATAGAGAGATATCGATTTTCCCGTGAGGGTATTATTTACAAACAAACAGATTATTTCAAGGTCTCTTTTCAAGAGACTAAAAGCAATATAAGTGATAAATATTACCATTCTGTAGAATATTCTTATATTTCACTTTTACTTGTTCCCATGTTCTAGTGGGTCCTGTTGTGGCTCTAATGTGAAAGAGGATATAATGTAATATAATATAATAAATTACTTACGAGTTTAATTTGTCAGCAACTTTCTGTCAGCCCTCTCTCATTGCTTTTGCAGCCTTTGCAGTGTTCCCTTGCGTTTTAATTAAACTCCGAAACTCCTGAAATCCCTCAATCAAGAGTTCTTGCTCTGCTGCCGTAAAATACTGAGCGCGCTCCTTCGACATCGTCGCCGACCAATCACAGGGTTGCCGATCAATGTTTCTACTATCGATGCGTAGCCCCTTTTAAGCCACCCAGTGATCTCACATTACTTCATCCAGCTATACTAATCGTCAACAACAGGAGTGTTCGGAGAACCGGATTAGCGAGCTCAAAGTTGGCGCGATGATTTGATCTTGGATGTGTCATTTGATCTTGGATGTAGTAAGCGAGGTACGAAGAACGGATCCCAGAATTTGAATGAAAACAGTGTAATCTGAAAACAAACAACAGAATTTGAATGAAAAGAACAGAGTTTGAAAGTAAACAACAGAATTTGAATCAAAAGAACGGAATATGAAAACAAACAACAAAATTTGAAAACAAACAACAAAATTTGACAGGAAACAACAGAATTTGAATGAAAAGAACGGAATTTCAAAAAAAATAACAGAATTTGAATGAAAACAGTGGAATTTGAATAAAAAAAACGGAATTTGAAAACAAACAACAGAATTTGAATAAAAAAAAACAAAATTTGAATGAAAACTGTAATTTGAAAACAAAGAACAGAATTTGAATGAAAAGAACAGAATTCGAAAGAAAACAATGGAATATGAAAACAAATAACAGAATTTGAATGAAAACAGTGGAATTTGAATGAAAACAACGGACTTTGAAAACAAACAACAGAATTTGAATGAAAACAACGGAATATGAAAACAAACAACAAAATTTTAAAGGAAACAACAGAATTTGAATGAAAACAGTGTAATTTGAAAACAAACAACAGAATTTGAATGAAAAAGAACAGAATTTGAAAACAATCAACAGAATGTGAATGAAAGCAACAGAATTTAAGAACAAACAACACAATTTGAATGAAAAGAACAGAATTTGAATGAAAACAGTGGAATTTAAAAAACAAACAACATAATTTGAATGAAAACAACAGAATTTGAATGAAAACAACAGAATTTGAAAGAAAACAATAAAATATAAAAACAATTAACAGAATTTGAATGAAAACAGTGGAATTTGAATGAAAACAACAGACTTTGAAAAGAAAAAAACATAATTTGTATGAAAGCAACGGAATTTGAAAGAAAACAACAGAATTTGAAACAAACAACAGAATCTCAATGAAAACAGCGGAATTTGAAAACGAATAACAGAATTTAAAAGAAAACAGTGGAATTTGAACAAAAACAACAGAATTTGAAAACATACAACAGAATTTGAATGAAAAGAACAAAATTTGAAAACAAACAACGGAATTTGAATGAAAAGAACAGAATTTGAAAGGAAACAACAGAATTAGAATGAAAAGAACAGAATTTGAATGAAAACAACTGAATTTCAAAACAAACAACAGAATTTGAATGAAAACAACAGAATTTGAATCAAAAGAAAATATGAAAACAAACAACAGAATTTGAAAGGAAACAACAGATTTTGAATGAAAACAGTGTAATCTGAAAACAAACAACAGAATTGGAATGAAAATGGTTGAATTTGAATGAAAACAACGGAATTTGAATGAAAAGAACGGAATTTCAAAACAAACAACAGAATTTGAATGAAAAGAACAGAATTTGAAAGACAACAGCCAAACTTGAATGAAAACAACAGAATTTTAAAACATACAACAGAATGTGAGAGGAAACAACAGAATTTGAATGAAAACTGTAATTTAAAAACAAACAACAGAATTTGAAAGGAAACAAGAGAATTTGAATGAAAAGAACGGAATATGAAAACAAACAACAGAATTTGAAAGGAAACAACAGAATTTGAATGAAAACAGCAGAATTTGAATGAAAACAGTGGAATTTGAAAACAAACAACATAATTTGAATGAAAACTTCAGAATTTGAAAACAAACAAAATAATTTGAAAGGAAACAACAGAATTTGAATGAAAAGAACAAAATTTGAAAGGAAACAACAAAATTTGAATGAAAAGAACTGAATTTGAAAACAAACAAGAGAATTTGAAAGTAAACAACAGAATTTGAATCAAAAGAACGGAATATGAAAACAAACAACAAAATTTGAAAACAAACAACAAAATTTGAAAGGAAACAACAGAATTTGAATTAAAAGAACGGAATTTCAAAAAAAATAACAGAATTTGAATGAAAACAGTGGAATTTGAATTAAAACAACGGAATTTGAAAACAAACAACAGAATTTGAATAAAAATAACAAAATTTGAATGAAAACTGTAATTTGAAAACAAAGAACAGAATTTGAATGAAAAGAACAGAATTCGAAAGAAAACAATGGAATATGAAAACAGTGGAATTTGAATGAAAACAACGGACTTTGAAAACAAACAACAGAATTTGAAAGGAAACAACAGAATTTGAATGAAAACAACGGAATATGAAAACAAACAACAGAATTTGAAAGGAAACAACAGAATTTGAATGAAAACAGTGTAATTTGAAAACAAACAACAGAATTTGAATGAAAAAGAACAGAATTTGAAAACAATCAACACAATTTGAATGAAAAGAACAGAATTTGAATGAAAACAGTGGAATTTAAAAACAAACAACATAATTTGAATGAAAACAACAGAATTTGAAAGAAAACAATAAAATATGAAAACAATTAACATAATTTGAATGAAAACAACAGAATTTGAATGAAAATAATGGAATTTGAATGAAAACAACAAAATTTGAAAACAAACAACAGAATTTGAATGAAAACAAAAATATTTGAATGAAAACAATGGATTTTGAAGGAAAACAACAGAATTTGAAACAAACAACAGAATCTGAATGAAAACAGCGGAATTTGAAAGAAAACAACAGAATTTGTATGAAAACAGTGGAATCTGAAAAACAAACAACAGAATTTGAATGAAAATAGTGTAATTTGAAAACAAACAATGGAATTTGAATGAAAACAACAAAATTTGAAAACAAACAAGAGAATTTGAATGAAAACAACAATATTTGAATGAAAACAATGGATTTTAAAGGAAAACAACAGAATTTGAAACAAACAACAGAATCTGAATGAAAACAGCGGAATTTGAAAGAAAACAACGGAATTTGAAAGAAAACAACAGAATTTGAAACAAACAGCAGAATCTGAATGAAAACAGCGGAATTTGAAAACGAATAACAGAATTTAAAAGAAAACAGTGGAATTTGAACGAAAACAACAGAATTTGAAAACAAACAACAGAATTTGTTTGAAAAGAACAAAATTTGAAAACAAACAACGGAATTTGAATGAAAACAACAGAATTTGAATGAAAAGAACAGAATTTGAAAGGAAACAACAGAATTAGAATGAAAAGAACAGAATTTGAATGAAAACAGTGGAATTTGAAAACAAACAACAGAATTTGAAAGTAAACAACAGAATTTGAATCAAAAGAAAATATGAAAACAAACAACAGAATTTGAATGAAAATAACAGAATTTGAAAACAAACAACAGAATTTGAATGAAAACAACAAAATTTGGAAACAAACAACAGATTTTGAAAGGAAACAATAGAATTTGAATGAAAAGAACTGAATTTGAAAACAAACAACAGAATTTTAAAGGGAACAACAGAATTTGATTGAAAACAGTGTAATCTGAAAACAAACAACAGAATTTGAATAAAAACAACAAAATTTGAAAACAAACAACAAAATTTGAAAACAAACAACAGATTTTGAAAGGAAACAACAAAATTTTAATGAAAAGAACAGAATTTGAAAGGAAATGTTAAGGTTCATTTTTGAGGACGAGAGAGATGGTGGAGATCGGAATAACACAAACAGCAATCAGATCTCATCTCCAAAACGTCAGAACACAGTATTTATGCATCGGGGTATAACGCCCCCTCTTGCGTCAGATAAACACAATACATGCATACGTCAAATCAAAACCACAATGACTTTTAACATAGTTTAAAAAGAACATTGTCTCGTCTCCATCCAGGTGTCTTCCTGTTGTCCCTGGACGCTCGCTTATCTGTCTGGAACATCAGGCACACGTTCTGCACAAACTGTCACATATGCACGCACAATTTTGCAGTTGCAAGCAAAACATGATTAACTTTCACCTATACATGAAGCTGTATGTGTGTGTATGTGTGTCTCGTCCTTAAATGCTCTCTCATCTCACCCGTTGCACTTCTGACCTCTCACCTCACCAGCTAGACCTTATAACCTTTCCACTCAACAGAAGGCCAGCACGTACACAACTGAAACTATATGTGTAATATAGTTTAAAGTGGTTCTCACTGGACCTGTAATAAAGACTTATATGATACCAATATGTTTAAACATCTGAATGCAATATCCATAGTGTTATTAATAGAATGGTAATAGCAGCAAATAATAGCAGCATAATATTTTACTACTCCGGACACTCCCTCTCTCGACCTCTGGACCACCAGAGGTCGCCATACATTGTATTGTGTCACTCCGCTTCTGGGGTCCCTCTCTGGTGGGAATCTTCTCCTGTTAGGGATAAAAACACTTTCTCCCTACTTCGCTTCCCCTGACTTATGTTCGTCAATTTTCTCTTTATTCAAAAGCATTAACCTAATTATGTTTTGACTTTCTGACTTTTGTTCATATATAGTCTTAAACTTCACTCATCTCAATCTACAGCATTTTAACAGTCTTCAAGCGCTGCTTTCACATATATTTCCTGTTGCTCGCTCTATTCTCCCTTATATGATCATCAACATCCTGTACTATCACAGCTGCATGTAACTCTGATCTAAAATCACCTTTCACAACAAAAATCATCATAAACACTTATTCTACTAAAGCGTCAAAGGAAAAACTACCATTTTAATCAACTAAGTGTAAGCATATAATCAATTACTCCTGAATAAATTTCATCATAGCTAAATAGCTGCCTCTAAACAACTCCTGTGTGTTGACACTTTCTCCCCTTTGCTTCTGGTTTAAAGCAAGAAACCTTGGTCACCTCGACAAACATTTGTTATTCTGTAACTGCATTTTATATCATAAGACTCATGTGGAGCTGCATGTGTTATCTCAATATTTTACATGTCACACAATTTAGTTACAAGTGAAACTCCTATTCAGTTAAATGCTAAATGCATTTTTGAGGCCTTTGGCCTGGAATCCATACTGTCATGTGTGTTGATGAACTCCGTATGTCTGTAAGCGTGTACGGCCTTCCATGCTCTGTCATCTTGCACAATAAATTGCTTGGACATAACGCCAACCAAAGCTTTTGACCTTCAGTTATTGACTTGAGCAACATTTCTTTAATAAGCACAAAATGCAATGTGTATGAAATCATTTCTATGTGTGTAATCTATTCATTTGGGACAGCGGCACTTTTAACATCCTCATAAAAAGCTCTCCTCTATCCTAGAAATAAATCTTTTTAATATCTGTTTTAAAGCCTACATTATAACAACTTATTCTAAAAATCAAAAAGAAATCAAACATTTTCTACTCGTAAAATCTTCGCTAATTTTCCCCAAAGCATATCTCTTATTCAAAGTGTCCCACAGTTTCCCTTTAAGTTTGGTGTACAACTTCTTATGAACACCAGCATTTTATCTTCTGAACAGAATTGAGTTCATTTTAATCCTTTCTTTAAAAATAACAATATCTGCCTCAGTGCTACCATATCTAAATGATCAACAAACCCAAAATAAATGTCATTAAATGATCCTAAAACCCATTTCAATCCCCCCCTTTTTTATTTGGACTTCACATGTGTGTCCAAATAAAACTCAAAATGCGTCACCCGAGCTTAACAAATTAAAAGAAAAAGGTTAGTCTTAACATCTCTCCAAACACTTCAGCCATCCTCCTCTCAGGTATTTTGCTCCGGCCCTGAAAACCTGTGTTTAAGGAATAAAATCAATTTAATCATCATAACACATCTCCTCGAACTCCTTGCTCCTTTCCAAATCTGGATCCTTCGAAATTCCTGGAAACAAAACCTGTACTTTACATTTCATACTCAACTCTCCCCCCTTTATGATCCAATCTGTGTTATAACAAAAAAACTCAAATCAGAACAGTTATCAATCATGTGTTTCCTCAGTTAATGGTAACATAAGTTATATCAAAAATGTTTCCCCTTTAGCATTTGGCCTACACCCAACAATATAATGTAAGACAATAATCTAACCCCAGTCAATAAAACAGAAACTTTCCCAAAGCAAACATCAGCAACCCAAATATCAGCATCCCCAAAATTAAATCTCCCACTTTGTCCTGTTTATGACAAAAGCAAAACAAAGCATCCCCTTTCTCTTCCTGGTCTGGTAAATTGTTTGTCCACATTTATTCATTTCCTCTCTGGTCCAGTGACACACATTCACTCCCCTACATTCACACAAGATTTTTACTATTACTGGAGCCTCCCGCGCAAAATCAGAAGCTCCACAATAGCAAATTGAGCTCATTCGTTTGTTTTATTTCGTTTTCATTCTAAGAAAATAATTCTTTATGCTTTTAACTGGATTGAATCGCTACAATCCTTTTAGACAGAGACTCACAGGCAATCAGGTCTCCTCCTCAGCCAATTATAATCTGTAAAGCCCACCTTATTATGTTCTCCCAAGAATTTTGTCAGCGCTGTTAGTTCACTCTCTTTCAGGCCTGCTTCAGAACAAAAATGAGAAAAACAGAGCTGATTATTAGCTCATCAAAACACAAAACAAAATCACCTGACAGGTTTTTTCTAAGTGCACTGTTACAAAACTAATGGGCCCCCTTAGACATTTCCATGTCTAATAAAACGCCCTCTATTAAAAATAAAACACAACAACCTCAAAAATCTTACACAATCTTAAATGTCACCCGTTCAACACACTGAAAACCTCGTCAAAAGCTGCACCGTTTCCACCCAACAATGGTCCCCCTTTACAACAACGTATCATCACTAAATTATAAATTCCTTGTCCAAATCTGCACCTCTGAACAGACCTGACCACCGTAATCAATTATCCTGTTACTTTACCCTTATATATTTCGCCAAATGATCCTCCCCAGTCTCTGCTCTGTTTCCTCAACTGAAAGCCTCAGACACACAGACACACAGGAAGTGTCTTCGTCACCACTCACTCCAGCTAATTTGCATACTGAGTCATATCTCAACAAGTTAACTTGACAAGAGAAATACATGTTTAAACCTTATCACATTATTCAATTATTTTCATTTTCTTTCTATAATAATCACTTACTTCGATCAAACAGTGCAAGAGCACTCCTAACTCACTCATATAAAAACTACTTTAATCACTTTTCTTTTGTTTTTTCCATAACCCACTCCCCTGTCATATAACTTCTTTGAGTCAACTTCAAGCTTTAAGTCTATTTTATTAAACATTCACACCATTCTATCACTCATACAATTAGCAAGCTGATTTAATTGCATGTGTTTTTGTTCTTAGCCAGGTTTGATCAATGTTTATGCATTAATCCTCATGAGCTTATCTTTGTTTTCTTAAGGTTAATGCATTTTCTGTTTGTGTGTATGATTTTCTATTTGTTGCTTTTCCAGTGTTTCAGACTCCTTCACAATTCTCCACTTAAACAGTCAGTTCGCTCTTTCCCAAATTTGCTAACCCAAATTTTGATTTCCCACCTTAAATAACAGCGTTCCTTGTCCTCAGCCACGAGTCAGAGCTTTCTTGTGACATTCAGGAACACACGACTGTAAACAATTCAACCAGAAACTTACTGAACATTTCCAGTAATGTCAACCTATAACTTCCTCCCGACCGCTGGATCTGGAGAATTGGTCCAGGTCTGCTTTGCTCCTAAAAATAACAAAACTAAGACACTTTCATTATTATCACGGGTGCCTAAACGACCCATTTCTCTCTCTCTGGTCAGAAATACCAACTTATGTCATGTATGTAAGCATGTTCTTCCTTGCGTTATGGGGTCATGTTAATGCAGTGTAAGCTGTTTCCTTCGTTGCATGTCATTCATTGTGTTCTTCATTGCATTTTTATGTATTCATGTTAATGTCCAGTGAGTGTAAGCTGTTTCTTCATTGCATCTTTTCTCTGAGTTCTGGATTCAAACTATCTCACTTCTAATTTATTCCAAAAATAATTTCACATGTAACAATTTGTGCATGTGTGTTTTCCATTCAGTAATACATTTCTCAGTTATTTTCTTTCATTATTTTTACCTTTTCTAATGTTTACCTCTGTGTTGTGATGTGGTGGACATCCCTAAACCATCATGAGTCCAGGCTTCAATTTCAATCCAATTATCTCCTCTATTCTCACACTCGAACTCATCCAGGCTTCACCTGACACCGGTCCCTCTCTTCACAGTGTCCTGTGTGGCCTTCAAAGCTCCAACAAACACAGTCTGTTTCTTCTCTGTTTTGATCTTTCAGTATTCTTCTTTTAAGTTAAGTTCCATCCTGGCAAAATATTACGTTCAGTGCCTTCGAATCAGTGCCCCCCAGTCCAGTCACACTGTTCTTCACCAGCTTCCAGTTTCCCCGTGTATGTTTTATCACATGGTTTCCTTCATTCTGCTTCTGGAGTCGTCAGTCAATCTTATTTTTATTTGCTCTGTTGTTCTTCTCCATTCATCTTTTCAGTCTTTTCTTTCCAGATTTCTTCACGCATGGCAAATATGAGAGTCAGTGCCTTCAAGCAGACATATCCCACTGTTCTTCACCAGCAACTGTGCATATTGCATCACGTGCTTTCTTTCATACTGCTGGACTCATCAGTCGTCGTCAGTGTTAATGCTTTCACTTGCACTGCCTTTTGGCTGCAGTTAATTCTTCAAGTCCATGATGTTCTGTCGGTCTTCATCATGAGATTAATTGTCCGTTGAGCTTCTTCTCAAGGTCCGGACAAAGTGACAGGTCAAGCCATAAATTTTAGCCAAAAACTGGCCTGTTTTTCCCAATTGTTACTCTATCCTTTTTTGTCGCTGTACTCAAAGTTCCAGGTTGAGAGAAGTCCACCTGTATTAACACACTAAAGCATACAATTAATATTCTTTTCATTTCTTTTTCTTAAAACCTCCATTTGCTTCATCTACCAAGAGTTTAACTCGTCCTGTCTCTCTTCTCTGGGTGCACACTTCTCACAGTGAGTTTCCCTTTTATGGGCATGTAGTTCCGGTTACACACACACAGGCACACAGAGCCATATTTCCTGTTTCTTCAAACTAATCTAACTCTTTTGTTTTTTCTTCGTATTTATAGTCTACAGAGCCTCTTTAATTCTACTAAATCTTAATCTAAAATACACCTTTATTTCCTGCACACTTTTAAATATTCTAACCTCTTTCAGACATCATGAATCGTCTCACACACACTGCCTTTTCTCTCAAACTTCCACTTTTTCACTCACTCTACTATCAACCTCCTGAGTGTTATTATTACCTATTTACTTATTTGGTACAAATCGCGCAGAGTCACTCAAATCAAATACTGACAGCATTCACACAGTTAAAATCACTCAAAATACGCTCTCCTAGGAGTATTTTAGACATGCTTTTCATAATCAGAAAAAGCAAGTCAAAGAAAAACAATTGAAACCTCTACTCATTCTCACAGCACACACATAACTGGAAAAAAATAAAACACACCAGCATTTGTGGCTCAAGATAGGTTACTGCTTTAAAATAATATATTGGTCTAAGGTACTGTACAATGCACTCAATCTATATATACATCTATCAAAAGTCAGTCAACTCCTATACATCCACAGTAATGAATTCGCACTCTATTTATACAATTGTAGTGAGCAAAACCAGCATCTCAGTCACAGGCATTTAGCAATATTTGCAAACAATAGTTATAAAGCTCAATAACACTCTAAACCGAAAGCAACACTCTCCATGCGCGTCACCGCTCCTCATTTGCATTCACACACACACCGTCTAAAAATAGAATCAGCAGCCAGTACACTGTTCACTCAGAAACTCCTTTCACACAAAAATCTCTTATTTTATATTACACAGACGTCTTATAATTACAACTGCACAGATTTTAGACCTTTGTAACACCTACAAAATTTCGACAAATTTACTATAACCGCCTCAAACGGACAAACCCCAGGTTTTTTGCGTTCAATTGACCAGTATCAGCCTCGAACTGTTTCTGTCTAGTTTCTAAGATCCCTAACTGAATTTAAAAGCCTCCAAGGCCCGAGGACGCACCTCTGTTACCCAAAAATGCGCAGATACCGTTCCAAACGGTAAGGAGACTCTAACTCCTAGCTATTCTGGAGATTCCCAAGTTTTCCCCGGTCGGCAACCGTATTATCCCTGTTCGCCAACAGGTAAATCTCCTACGTCTAGGAGAAGTAGGGAGCATTACCTCCGAGAAATGCGCTTCCTAGGACTACCCAAGTCCCGTTCTACAAAAATTTATAATACTTTGAAACAACAATCAACACTCAAAACAAGTGTATGACTGAGGCAGATCTACCCTGATGGACAATGGGGACTCTAACCCACAAACTGACCAACAAAGGTCTGACCTGATGACCAATGGGACTTCAACCCACAAAATGACCAAATTCCCTACCTTTCCTACTTGGGACTTAAACCCAATTTCACTGTTTTCCTTTTCCTTGGGACTCCAACCCAGTAAACACTATTTTTCCTTTTCCTTGGGACTCCAACCCAGTAAACACTATTTTCCTTTTCCTTGGGACTCCAACCCAGTACTGTTACTTATAAACTTCCATTATCCTTATTTCAATTTCAATTCTCATGAGATTTTCACCAAAATCAAAACAGACATCTACCAGTAATTTCAGTGAGTAGACTTTTAATTTTGTAATGTCCAATCTGGCACACTTTGGAAATTCAACAGGTGGTGCCTAACCTTTGATGTATGCCGGCTTGTCACTCACTTTCGACCACTGAACAATGCCTGCCCGTCTGACTCCGTCTACACCTCCAAACACACTTCTCTCTCTCTCCAACACCGGACGAAGCCCCCAAATGTTAAGGTTCAAAAGTTAAGGGGAGGTATACTGGAAATCCAAATAACAACACTGGTCCGGACGGGTGGAGTCAGACGATAGTTTTTTAATGAAGACACACAGCGTGGAGAGATGTGACACTGTATACAAACAGCAATCAGATCTCATCTCCAAAACGTCAGAACACAGTATTTATGCATCGGGGTATAACGCCCCCTCTTGCGTCAGATAAACACAATACATGCATACGTCAAATCAAAACCACAATGACTTTTAACATAGTTTAAAAAGAACATTGTCTCGTCTCCATCCAGGTGTCTTCCTGTTGTCCCTGGACGCTCGCTTATCTGTCTGGAACATCAGGCACACGTTCTGCACAAACTGTCACATATGCACGCACAATTTTGCAGTTGCAAGCAAAACATGATTAACTTTCACCTATACATGAACCTCTCTAGCTGTATGTGTGTGTATGTGTGTCTCGTCCTTAAATGCTCTCTCATCTCACCCGTTGCACTTCTGACCTCTCACCTCACCAGCTAGACCTTATAACCTTTCCACTCAACAGAAGGCCAGCACGTACACAACTGAAACTATATGTGTAATATATCGAATACATGTTTTAATCAAGAACCTCTACTAAAAGCTTAATCAAAAGATATAGATACATAAAAGATCTTTAGGCCCAGATTATATTCAGAGGTGAGCCCTTCAAATAATACAATGTAATCTGCCTATAAACATTTTAAGATTATAGATTCAACTCAACAGTTTAAAGTGGTTATCACTGGACCTGTAATAAAGACTTATATGATACCAACATGTTTAAACATCTGAATGCAATATCCATAGTGTTATTAATAGACTGGTAATAGCAGCAAATAATAGCAGCATAATATTTTACTACTCCGGACAGAAACAACAGAATTTGAATCAAAAGAACAGAATATGAAAACAAACAACAGAATTTGAAAGGAAACAACATAATTTGAATGAAAAGAGCGGAATCTGAATGAAAACAATGGAATTTGAAAGAAAACAACAGAATTTGAATGAAAACAGTGGAATTTGAAAGCAAACAACAGAATTTGAATGAAAACAACAGAATTTGAAAACAAACAAAAGAATTTGAAAGGAAATAACAGAATTTGAATGAAAACAACGGAATTTGAAAACAAATACCAGAATTTGAAAGTAAACAACAGAATTTGAATCAAAAGAACGGAATATTAAAACAAACAACAAAATTTGAAAACAAACAAGAAAATTTGAAAGGAAACAACAGAATTTGAATGGAAAGAACGGAATTTCAAAAAAAATAACAGGCTTTGAATGAAAACAGTGGAATTTGAATGAAAACAACGGAATTTGAGAACAAACAACAGAATTTGAAAGGAAACAACAGAAATTGAATGAAAACAGTGTAATTTGAAAACAAACAACATAATTTGAATGAAAAAGAACAGAATTTGAAAACAATCAACAGAATTTGAATGAAAACAGTGTAATTTGAAAACAAATAACAGAATTTGAACACAAACAACACAATTTGAATGAAAAGAACAGAATTTGAATGAAAACAGTGTAATTTGAAAACAAAAAACATAATTTGAATGAAAACAACAGAATTTGAATTAAAACAACAGAATTTGAATGAAAACAGTGGAATTTGAATGAAAAGAACAGAATTTGAATGAAAACAGTGGAATTTGAAAACAAACAACAGAATTTGAATGAAAAGAGCGGAATCTGAATGAAAAAAACGGAATTTGAAAGACAACAGCCAAACTTGAGTGAAAACAACAGAATGTTAAAACATACAACAGAATGTGAAAGGAAACAACAGAATTTGAATGAAAACTGTAATTTAAAAACAAACAACAGAATTTGAAAGGAAACAAGAGAATTTGAATAAAAAGAACGGAATATGAAAACAAACAACAGAATTTGAATGAAAACAGTGGAATTTGAATGAAAAGAACGGAATTTGAATGAAAACAGTGGAATTTGAAAACAAACAACAGAATTTGAATGAAAAGAGCGGAATCTGAATGAAAAAAACGGAATTTGAAAGACAACAGCCAAACTTGAGTGAAAACAACAGAATGTTAAAACATACAACAGAATGTGAAAGGAAACAACAGAATTTGAATGAAAACTGTAATTTAAAAACAAACAACAGAATTTGAAAGGAAACAAGAGAATTTGAATGAAAAGAACGGAATATGAAAACAAACAACAGAATTTGAATGAAAACAGTGGAATTTGAATGAAAAGAACGGAATTTGAAAACAAACAACAGAATTTGAATGAAAAGAGCGGAATCTGAATGAAAACAACGGAATTTGAAAACAAACAACAGAATTTGAATGAAAACAGCGGAATTTGAAAACAAATAACAGAATTTAAAAGAAAACAGAAGAATTTGAAAAGAAACAACAGAATTTGAATAAAAAGAACGGAATCTGAATGAAAACAACGGAATTTGAAAGAAAACAACAGAATTTGAATGAAAACAGTGGAATTTGAAAACAAACAACAGAATTTGAATGAAAACAGCGGAATTTGAAAACAAATAACAGAATTTAAAAGAAAACAGAAGAATTTGAAAACAAACAACAGAATTTGAATGAAAACAACGGAATTTGAATGAAAAGAACGGAATTTGAAAGACAACAGCCAAACTTGAATGAAAACAACAGAATGTTAAAACATACAACAGAATTTGAAAGGAAACAAGAGAATTTGAATGAAAAGAACGGAATATGAAAACAAACAACAGAATTTGAATGAAAAGAGCGGAATCTGAATGACAACAATGGAATTTGAAAGAAAACAACAGAATTTGAATGAAAACAGTGGAATTTCAAAACAAACAACAGAATTTGAATGAAAAGAGCGGAATTTGAAAACAAATAACAGAATTTAAAAGAAAACAGTGGAATTTGAATGAAAAGAACAGAATATGAAAACAAACAACAGAATTTGAATGAAAACAACAGAATTTGAAAACAAACAAAATAATTTGAAAGAAAACAACAGAATTTGAATGAAAAGAACAGAATTTGAATGGAAACAACAAAATTTGAATGAAAAGAACAGAATTTGAAAACAAACAACAGAATTTGAAAGTAACCAACAGAATTTGAATCAAAAGAACGGAATATGAAAAGAAACAACAAAATTTGAAAACAAACAACAAAATTTGAAAGGAAACAACAGAATTTGAATGAAAACAGTGGAATTTGAATAAAAATAGCGGAATTTGAAAGAAAACAACGGAATTTGAATGAAAACGACGTAATTTGAATGAAAACCACGGAATTTGAAAACAAACAACAGAATTTGAAAGGAAACAACAGAATTTGAATGAAAAGAACGGAATTTGAAAACAAACAACAGAATTTGAATGAAAACAGCAGAATTTGAAAACAAACAACATAATTTGAATGAAAACATCGGAATTTGAAAACAAATTACAGAATTTGAATGAAAACAGTGGAGTTTGAATGAAAACAGCAGAATTTGAAAACAAACAAGAGAATTTCATAGGAAACAACAGAATTTGAATCAAATGAACGGAATATGAAAACAAACAAGAGAATTTGAAAGCAAACAACAGAATTTGAATGAAAACTATGAGGTGCCGTAAAGGACATTATTACTGAAACGCTCTTCCACACACTACTGAAATGCACTCACACACACAACTGAAACGCTCTCACACACACTATTGAAATTTTACCTCTCACACACACTACTGAAACGCTCTCACACACACTACTGAAACGCTCTCACACACACTAGTGAAATTTTACCTCTCACACACACTACTGAAACACTCTCACACACACTAGTGAAACGCTCTCACACACACTAGTGAAATTTTACCTCTCACACACACTACTGAAACGCTCTCACACACTACTGAAATTTTAGCTCTCAGACACACAACTGAAATGCTCTCACACACACTACTTAAACGCTCTCACACACACTAGTGAAATTTTACCTCTCACACACACTACTGAAAAACCAAGGCATTTCAATTGAACAGGAAGGCGTTTCAGTTGAACAGGAAGGCATTTCAGTTAAACAGGAAGGCGTTTCAGTTAAACAGGAAGGCGTTTCAGTTGAACAGGAAGGCATTTCAGTTAAACAGGAAGGTATTTCAGTTGAACAGGAAGGCGTTTCAGTAGAACAGGAAGGCATTTCAGTAAAACATATGGACTATACCAGTAGAATTTAAAAGTCATAAAAGCATACACAGAAACAGAACAGTATATAATAAAATATTTAACTAATTAGCAATTGCTGTTGTCCCTATTTATTTTTTATAGCCTCGAGTTTCTAATGGCTTGTGGCAATAAGCTGGTGTCTCCAAAGCTCCAAGATGGTCAGGAGCTGAATGGGATGTTGATCCTAAAGGTTTTTAAAACCAAAGCCCTCTATGTAAGGCCATCAAGGACACTTTTAGTAAGTTCCTAAAAGAATGAAAAGTAATCATGATTTGGGAAAAAACATGTCAACAATTGGGCTTCTAGCAAAATCGAATATATTTATTTAAAACAAGTACTTGGGAGCAATCAATATGGATATTTCTTATTTTAATCTTTTTAAGATAAGCTATAATTACTTGGTTTTGATATATGTTTTTGCTCTTTCTCTGTTGAAGAGTGAATCAGATGAAGACAAAGATCCTTCTTACATCAGCTCCAAATCAGCATTAAGCAGTTGTGCAACTGATAAGGACAGTGACAATGATTGTTTTGAAGTTGATAGTTCAAAAATCCAACAAGACGTGAGCAGCCAAGTCACTACAAGGTTAAGAAGTCATGTTAAAGGTGATAACCCTGGCACTAGCAGTGATGAAGAAGATGATACTGTGACCAACTGTATTGGAAGGAGTGTTGGTAAAAGGCGACGAGCAAAGCAAGGAAGTGATGGGAACAGCATTTGTGATGAAGGTACATGGCAAGAAGTGATGACAAACCTAGCACAAGCAGTCACAGCAGAGATTTCAATGCAAGAAGTGAAGACATCCCTGCCATGAGTGTTAATGATGAAGATTATTCTTCATATTTAACTCTCGTGGCATCGCTTTCTGGCGATTCTTCAGATGATGAGGATTTAAATCAAGCTATAATTGCGAGCTTGGAGAATCAGATGTGAGTAACAAACATACAGAATTTGAGTTTGAGACATGATTATAGCTTTCCAGAATTGTCAAATCAATATAAAACTTTTAAGCTTTAAATCTCTATGATCAGTGTGACGCATATTCTCGAATTCTGTAACATGACTACATGGCTGATATATTTTATTTTCTGTTTTATTTTCTTTTTTTAGTGTAGAAAAAGTCCCTGTTCAAGAGATACTGCTGGAACTATCAAGCAAAATTAGCACAAAACAGCAGTGCAAATTTAATATAAATCGCTCTGCTGTGTGGAGGGAGCCTTGCGTGGTTTTCAAAGGCTATCTCATGATCCCAACTTGATGATCTGTGTGAAATTCTCAGATGATATGGGGAAAAATAAGGAAGGGGTTGATTTAGGCGGGCCAAGTAGGGAATTCTTGAGACTATTGATGGACACCATTGCCAGGTCAGCCATGGAAAGAAAACTGCAAGAACTTGGCTCTTGACAGTACTGGTAATTACCTATTTTTCTAAGATTAATAGTGGGAACTGTTTAACTGATTTTTACAGGCAACATTACTGACAATTTTGCTTTTCCTTTTATTCTGTTGCTTTGCAGCTCTCAGAGGGGACTGGTACTACATCTCTGGCCAAGCCATTGCAGTGAGCTTGGTACATGGTGGTCCACCACCTAACTTTCTGTCACCAACAGTATTTTCTCTTCTGGTTGGAAATTCAGCAAATCCAGCCCTGGAAGACATAGCTGACCTGGAACTCTTCGAAAAAGTCAAAAAGGTCTCTATATGTTTATTTTATAAATCTTATAGTGAATTTGAAATTGTTTGTGTTACACTTTTCTTTTGCAGGGAATGTTTATCTGGATCAGTCTGGCCATTCCTGAATGCCAAGTTTTTATATGTTGCTGCTGTATTAAACTAAGACTCAGCAGATAAGGGTAGACGAAAGAGTATATTTTCTTATTTTTTTAAGCACATTGTAAACTTATTTAAAAAAATATGTGTAGTCATTTGACTTCCAATGTACGCTTGGGCATATTGTGATTGTGTAGACCACTAGTGGCTGGGTTCCTTCTAATAGTTTATAAGACTACTAAGTAACTTCCATAACAAGCCCTTTCTCTGCTCTTTGTGATGCTAGATATCTCAAAGTACAACCCTTGAAGACCTTGAAAAGTCAAAAGAACCTCTGCTTGATTACTTGGCCAATGCAGGATGCCTGAGGCCTATGCGTTCACTAAGAGACAGGGATCTGCTGGTACATGATATTGTCATGTTTCAGGTCATCCACAGGGTTCAAGGTCCATTTCAAAGGTATTTGGGTATTCTGTGTTTTTCAGATTAATTAAAATGGTGATAAAAATCTTACCTATTAATCAACATGGCCAGTTAATAACCTAGTACAATTGATTGCGCCAAATTGATAATATACAATTAACTTAGAAGCATGAAATTGCAGAATTATTGAATAAAATTTCTTTGTGCTGTTTAACCAGATTTTGTGAAGGTCTGAAAACTCTTGGGGTTCTCGAGAAAATGAGGAGGCATCCAGACAGCTTTCGCCCTCTTTTCTGCTATGAGCCACATATGCTGACTGCTGACCAGGTGGATGATCTTTTCAACATTCATCTATCTCCAGAAGGAAGCAACAGAAGAGCTGCTGAGGAGATGGTTGTTACCTTCTGGAGAGACTATCTCCAAGATGCAGAAGGTAATTGTCACTTTAGTGCACAATAAATAGATGTAACGATTTATAGGTTAGCATTTCTGAAATCTTTATTTTAAATAACATACTCATATAACAATAACACCACATTACCCTCTTGGTTGTAGTAACATTTTTACATAGTTCTTTGAGACTATTGAAAGATGAAAAGCATGCTCTATAGTCATTGCAATAACAGTCATTAAGATTCTTGCTTTAGATTAATACTCACTGTAATTTTATGTTGGCCAAATGAAATAACCTTTTAACACTTTTTTCCTTTTGTTTTGCAGAAGAAGAAGGACCTTCCAAATTACAGAAGATATTGGCCTTTGCAACTGGAGCAACTACGGTGCCACCTATTGGCTTTTCCCCAGCACCCTCGATTGAGTTCATTCACAGAGGAGATGATGACTTCTCTTCTACACAAATTTTCCCTCTTGCCAACACGTGTGTTAACTGCATTAGGCTGTCACTGCATGTTTCATACCAGCTGTTCAAGGAGAAGTTTGATTTTGCATTAGGTAACACTTATGGCTTTGGCAGGGTATGAACACATTATGCTGGAGGAGTTTGCGTGTTTCTCTTTTGTATTGGTCTCTCTACTGATTCAAAGTGAGTATTGAGAATTAACTTGTTAAGGTTTTAATATTTCCAAATTTACCTGCCTCAGTGAAATTGATGTTTTAACACTAGAATTACTGAGCCTTTTTTTCCCTGGTGCAAGTCCCTACTACTAGATTTACTAGCCCTGCGCAAATTTGCGTAAATTCCCCCGACCTTAACACCTCTTGGCACCCCGCTGAGATTTTCACAGGTCTTCAGTTCCATTGTTCTCCTGCTTTTGTTGTGCAAAGACACCCTCCCCCAACCCCTAACCATGAGAGATTCAGGTCTTTCCTTCCCTGCAAGGCTACTTTCCTTCCTTACCTGCAGCGTACAATACACCATGGTAGTTTCTATGTGTAATATTTCTCATATGCAATATTAGTTCTTGTCAATCCTTGTCACTACATTGCATGCCTGGCCATAAACATATATACACAGAGTTGTACATACATTTATATAGCCACACCTTACATAATATGCATAAAGTCTAGTTATACACACACACACACATCTATATCTACATATATATATACATATACATACATATACATATATATATACACATATATATATACATGCATATACATATACACATATATATATACATACACACACGCACACACACATAGATAGATAGATAGGTATATATATATATATGTGTGTGTGTGTGTGTGTGTGTACACACCAATATTTTTGAATACACGCGTCCATATTTATGTTTCCAGATTGTTTGTATAGTGCATTTTCTATACCGTGCTCTTTGTACAGTTTTTATTTAGCTGCTTTTGTCTTGCACTGTTCACTTTTTTGCAATGACAATGCAGATTTTCCACTTGTGGGACAAATAAATGCAGATTTGCTCTGTGCGTGTGTGTGTGTGTGTGCGTGCGTGCGTGTGCGTGCGTGCGTGCGTGCGTGCGTGTGTGTGTGTGTGTGTGTGTGTGTGTGTGTGTGTGTACGCGTGCGTGTGTGTTTGTGCAACATTGGCATTTGTTTACTCAGATCCAAGGCTGGCCAAACCTCTGTGTTGCAACCTACATACAAAAGACACACATTCACAATATATGGGTACACAAGTCTGTTTTATTTCAAAGTGTTTCAAACTTTACAGCGTTTGCAGACCCAGTGTCCATCATCCCTGAATTTGGCACAGGTGAATTTCTGACATGTTGCACAGGTAAACCTGCTGCGATTTCTGTTGCAGCTCTCTTGCACCTGGCACTGCGTTGTCTTTACAGTCCCTGGCACAGCAGCTGCAGCAGCTTCAGCAGCCTGTGCTAATATTTCCTTGAGCTGCATGAATCGGCAACGAAGTTGCTGAGCTAGAAGACTCAGAAACAATCTTCTTTTGCCTGTCCACCCTGTACATGCCTTGTACAATGTTTTTTTTCTACAGGCCTGTATAACACACATCAGAAAACACTGTAGCACTGGTGTAAAATTGTACACACATTCACATACCTTCATGTGGTTATAGTCTGTTATCGTGTTGGGTTTCCTCTTTCTGCCGTCACCGATCGTCACGTCTTGGTGCATGCAACTTAGAACACACACAGTCTTGTTTTTTTAGGTGCATAAATTGTCAAGGAGACACTGCCACTTCTAAGCACTGAAGTGGAGAATACCTCTCGCTTTGCAGTATCTTTTGCAAGTTGAGGAAGTTCACGCCAGACTTTATTCACCGTGCACAGTAACGTTGTTTTGCGCTGCAGCAGTCTGTGCGACAGTGACAGTGAAGTAAAGAAATTGTCCGTTGTGACATTTCTCCCATCATCCAAAAACGGCTCCATCAGTTTCATGACCACGTTCTCTGCCAGCCTCTCTCCCTTCTGACGACTGGGGTCCTTTCCCAAGTAAGGAGATGCACTGCAGACATATTTGGTGTCCAAATTCGTGGCCATCCAGAACTTGATCCCAAATTTGTCTGGCTTGGTTGCAATATACTGTGTGAATGGACAACGAACCCTGGTAGGGAACAGCAGTTCCCTACCAAGCATTTCTTGCAGCTGGCTACAACGGTCGTGCATTCAGTACAGCTGTGACTTCCGCAAGAAATGTGGTCAAAATCTCATGAGTAAGTTGAGGCATTTCTACCAGGCATTTCTGAAAGTTGTAACACAGAGGTTTGGCCTGCCTTGGATGTGAGCAACTCTGAGTGAGCAAATGCAAATGTGCCAGGCCTCAAGGATAATGGGTGGTTTGCACAACAAAAGCTGGAGGAGAAACGAGCTGACGACCTGTGAAAATCTCAGCAGGGGTGCTTAACACCTTGGGACTTGCACCAGAAAATAAAAAAGCCAGTAATTCTAGGGGGTGTTGGGTTTAGGGAAGTTACGCAAATTTGCGCAGGATAGTAAATCTAGTGTTAAGACATCAATTTGACAAGAAGTGATTGTTCTTCAGGATTCATACAGGTAGATACCAATTGTTTAACAGCACTTCAGAAATTTATTTAGATTGTTGAGTTTGAATATACAAAATTTGTGCCACTTTACTCATTTCATGTGTATGTGCATCTGTTTTTGATTTGGTTGTCTGTTTATTCTTCTGCCTGTGTCAGTTTCTGTTTGACAACAGATTTGTCATTTTATCATTTTAAAGAAAATGGTTTCAATATGTTAGTTTCGATCAGATATGTTTTCTGAAACGTTTGTTTTATATATATATATATATTTTTTTTTTTGCAAAATATTTGATTTAATGTAGAAGGTGTAAAAGTGAAGAAAACACATCTATTCCATGATTTCCATCATTTTCTAATGGATTCACTTGTTGAATTATGTTCATTGCAGTCTCGTTTATGTTGATGTCAATATCTGGAATATTGACATTGTTTGAAGTTCTGGCAATGGCCCTTCTTCATCAACGCCATAATAGTTATCAACATGAAAAATGTCATTTATAAACGACAGGATTCCCACATTGTTTGTGACACCTGTATGCCACAGCTAAAGAGGGGTCTGTCCTCCTTGTGTAGAGAGACCATGGTTGTTCCACTGATTGACAAATTCTGTTAATGCTCTTTCAATCCTTGGCAAATAAACATAATGCAGACAAAAAGATGTAGCTCATTCAGTGAATCCAACATACCCTGTTCTTCCATAAAGTTAAAGATATTTATAAAGTGTCTTGATACAACTCTGTTGAGTTCTGCCCACAGTCTTTCAATTCTTTGGTTATGTACTGAAACACCTGTAATAACACTGCCTACTCCTCTTCTCTGTAACATAAAATGAGCAACATGTATATTTTCCATACCATGATCACACCTGACCCTTGAGGGCAAACCAAAGTTTTGTATTCCTTCCAAAAATAATGACAAGACACTTGAGGCTCTGTTATTGGATAAGCAACGTAAGTATATGATAGTTCGGCTGAAGCCATCAACACAGCCATGCAGGACCAAGCGCCATCTAATCAACTTGTGGTTGCCGTCAAAATGCCTGTTAAGAGATCAGAAAGCATTACTACAGTTCGACATGTTTGTTCATATTATTTAGTAGTGAATTCCTGACCCTGTACTTAAAACTAGAGGTTTCATTTTGTACATTTACTTCAACAACACCACACCTCTCTCTCACACACACACACACACACACACACGTGCTTACACGTGCACGCACATACACACAGTGGCATAAAATGTCTTTTTCCACACTACGTTTACCTGGCACAATCGATGTTAGAGATTAAAATTGTGACGTGAAATAAAGGATTAAATAACTCAACAGTATATACATTAGACGACATCTAAATTGATGTACTATGAATCCCCCAAATATTTAACATACTTATAGCAATTTCAGTTTTTTTGGTCATTGTTATTTTTTTTTATTATTATTACCTTATGCGGATCATATAGATTAACTTCAGTAATGTTTTGAATGAAGGACCTTTAATTTTGATGTATTGTGTTAATACTTTAAAACACAAGGCCTGACCATTTGTTTCAAACCAGTGAACTTACCATAAGTGGTTGGGGGCCTGAACACTATAGATCCTTCGCCTTATCGCATGACGACGTCTAAATGCACGTCCAATAGGATCCACTTCCTGTAGACTTTGTCTGACCCTCCAACGTTGAACTCTTAAGCCACGAGATCTCAGACTTCCAAGAATGTATACTTCCCCTGCATTTGGAGTGTTCTGTAGGATATCCGTCACAAGGCCATTCAGTTCTTGATTTGAAATATCCACATAGCTTAATGGCTCAACTCCCAAAGTTTGTCTGTGTCTGTACAGAGTTCTTCGACTTATTCCAAAGCATGATGCAATTCTCTGCCATGTCATACCAATGGAAACAAAGTGAGAAATCTGTTCAGCAGATATAGTGTATCGTGGCCGACCTGGATGACCACTCAAGGTGGTTGGGGGTAACAATCTGTGGGTCACATAAGCAGATCTCTGTCTAGCATCATATTCATGTAGCAAGCTGCAAAAGCACCTATACAAGGATCCTAGTAGGTTGGTGGCAACCCTATTATTGGGATCATATCGAGATACAGCAGCAAGAAATTCTGATAGACTTCGTGTATGATCATCTAGCTCTCTATAAAGCCGCTCTTGTCTGATATTGCCCGTATTTTCATTTTGGAGTGCCTCCATACATTGCAGAGCAGAAGTAAAAAAATCTTTCAACATCTTCTTCATTGGTTCTCACCTCAAACAACAAAGAATGTATGTGAAAAATGACAAGGATCCGATGTAATTTCATTGTAGATGAGGTACTGGCAGACACAGTCTTTCCAGATTATACGGGCAGCTAGCATATCCAGGATGCCCCGACTTGTTGCAATAGGCTGCTATCCTACAACAATGTTTGGATAGTCACTGATGAAGGCAAAAGATTTTTCAATTATACCTCTAACAGACTGTTGTAGACGTCACCGCGGTGTTAGCTGTGCAATAATGTGTTGTTTATTTTTCCTCACCTTCCTGTGCAGCTAAAATACCTTCCTGTTCAATTGAAATCTTCTTGGTTTTCAGTAGTGTGTGTGAGATTCAAATATCGATAAGATAAGGTAAGATAAAATAAGACTTTATTGATCCCACGACGGGGAAATTTTTGCGTCACCTCAGCTGAGGTATAGATATCAGTTGGAAATACAAAAATACAAATAAGTACAATCAATGAAAAAAAATAAGATAATAATACACTATATACAATGGTAGCACACACAGTATGTGATTATGGATATGGTTGGAAATATGGAAGACATAAACTATATCGCTTGATATAGCTATTGTACCACTACTATTCCTATTTATAGACATGTACACATACACATGTACACACTAAATATACATATGTATACATATACATACATATATAACTGCACATGTCCATACACATAGAAGGTCCATTATGCAAGAAGTGGTGACCGTGGATGTTCACAGTGTCCAGTGGCTTATGACATCGTGATTAAGGAGTTATAGAGTCTAACTGCTGTTGGGATGAATGATCTGCGAAAGCGCTCCTTCCTGCACCGAGGGTGTTTCAGTCTCTGACTAAAGGAGCTGCCCAGCCCACTCACATACTCATGCAGTGGGTGATGTGGGTTGTTCATGATGGATGTCAGCTTTACTAACATCCTCCTCTCGCCAACCACCGCCACAGACTCCAGGGGACATCCCAGCACGGAACAAGACCTCCGCACCAGTTTGTCAAACCTGCTCCTGTCCCTGTCCGTTCATCCACTCCCCCAGCAGGCCACTGCATAGAAAAGGGCAGATGCTACCACGGTGTCATAGTGTCATATCAATGACAGACTCGCCTCTCTGTTGTGGTGTCAAATATCAATGTCAGATTCGTCTCTCTGCTGTGATGTCAAATATCAATGCCAGATTCGTCTCTCTATTGTGAAGTCAAATAACATTGCCTGACTCGCCTCTCTATTGTGATGTCACATATCAATGCCAGATTCACGTCTCTGATGTGATGTCAAATATCAATACCAGACTCGTCTCTCTATTGTGATGTCACATATCAATGCCAGATTCGCCTCACTATTGTGAAGTCAAATGTCAATGGCAGATTAGCCTCTCTCTTGTCATGTCACATATCAATGCCAGATTCGCCTCTCTATTGTGATGTCAAATATCAATGCCAGATTCTCCTCTCTATTGTGATGTCCAATATCAATGCCAGATTCGCCTCTCTATTGGGATATCAAATTTCAATGCCAGATTCGCCTCTCTATTGTGATGTCAAATATCAATGCCAGATTCACGTCTCTGTTGTTATGTCAAATATCAATACCAGATTCGCCTCTCTATTGTGATGTTGAATATCAATGTCAGACTCACCTCTCTATAGTGATGTCACATATCAATGCCAGACTCGTCTCTCTGCTGTGATGTCAAATATCAATGCCAGATTCGCCTCTCTATTGTGAAGTCAAATATCAATACCAGGCTCGCGTCTCTGTTGTGATGTCAAATATCAATGCAAGACTCACGTCTCTGATGTGATGTCAAATATCAATACCAGATTCGCCTCTCTCTTGTGATGTTGAATATCAATGCCAGATTCGCCTCACTGCTGTGATGTCAAATATCAATGCCAGAGTCGCCTATCTAATGTGATTTGAAATATCAATACCAGATTCGTCTCGCTGCTGTGATGTCACATTTCAATACCAAACTCGCGTCTCTGCTGTGATGTCACATATCAGTACCAGACTCGCCTCTATGTTATGATGTCAAATATCAATGACAGATTCGTCTCTCTGCTGTGATGTCAAAAATCAATGCCAGATTCACGTCTCTGATGTGATGTCACATCTCAATGCCAGATTTACGTCTCTGATGTGATGTCAAATATCAATACCAGACTCGCTTCTCTATTGTCATGTCAAATATTAATGGCAGATTCGCCTCTCTATTGTGATGTCACATAGCGATGCCAGATTCGCCTCTCTATTGTGATGTCAAATGTCAATGGCAGATTCGCCTCTCTACTGTGATGCTATCAAAGTCAGAGTTCCGTCTCTAATGTCATGTCATTGATATTTGTTTTCACAATATAGAGGCGGATCTTGCATTGATATTTAACATCACAGTAGAGAGGTTCGTCTGACATTGATATGTGACATCACAATAGAGAGGCGAATCTGGCATCGATAATGAACATCAATGTAGAGAAGTTCGTCGGACATTGATATGTGACATCACAATAGAGAGGCGAATCTGGCATAGATATTTAACATCAATGATGAGAGGTTCGTCTGACTTTAATATGTGACATCACAAGAGAGAGGTGAATTTGTCATCGATATTTAACATCAATGTAGATAAGCTGGTCTGGCATTGATATTTAACATCACAGAAGAGAGGCTCGTCTGGCATTGATGTGTGACATCACAATAGAGAGGTGAATCTGGCATTGATATATGACATCACAATAGAGAGGCGAATCTGGCATTGATATTTGACATGACAATAGAGAGGCGAATCTGACATTGATATTTGGCATCACAATAGAGAGGCGAATCTGTCATTGCTATTTGACATCACAGCAGTGAGGAGAATCTGGCATTGACATTTGACATCACAGCAGAGACGAGAGTCCGGTATTGATCTTTGACATCACATGAGAGACACCAATTTGGCATTGATATTTGACATCACAGCAGTGAGGCGAATCTGGCATTGATATTTGACATCATAATAGAGAGGAGAATCTTGCATTGATATTTGACATCACAATAGAGTAGCGAATCTCGCTTTGCTATGTGACATCACAGTAAAGAGGTGAATCTGGCATTGATATTTGACATCACAATAGAGAGTCGAATCTGGCATTGATATTTGACATCAGAACAGAGAGGCGAATCCGGCATTGATATTTGACCTGACAATAGAGAGGAGAATCTGGCATTGATATTTGACATCACAGCAGTGAGGCGAATCACGCATTGATATTTGACATCCTAATAGAGAGGCGAATCTGGCATTGATATTTGGCACCATCATTGTGAGGAGAATCTGGCATTGATATTTGACATCACAGCAGTGAGGCGAATCTGGCATTGATATTTGACATCATAATAGTGAGGCGAATCTGGCATTGATATTTGACATCACATTAGAAACGCGAATCTCGCATTGACATTTGACATCACAGCAGTGAGGCGAATCTGGCATTGATATTTGAGATCACAATAGAGAGGCGAATCTGGCATTGATATTTGACATCCCAGCAGTGAGGCGAATCTGCTATTGATATTTGACATCACAGCAGTGAGGCGAATCTGGCATTGCTATTTGACATCACAGCAGTGAGGCGAATCTGGCATTGATATTTGACTTGACAATAGAGAGGCGAAACTGGCATTGATATTTGACATCATAATAGAGAGGAGAATCTGGCATTGATATTTGACATCACAGCAGAGACGAGAGTCCGGTATTTATATTTGACATCACATGAGAGACTCCAATCTGGCATTGATATTTGACATCACAGCAGTGAGGCGAATCACGCATTGATATTTGACATCCTAATAGAGAGGAGAATCTGGCATTGATATTTGACATCACAATAGAGAGGCAAATCTGGCATTGATATTTGGCACCATCATTGTGAGGAGAATCTGGCATTGATATTTGACATCACAATAGAGAGGCAAAACTGGTATTGATATTTGACATCACATTAGAAACGCGAATCTGGCATTGATATTTGACATCACAGCAGTGAGGCGAATCTGGCATTGATATTTGAGATCACAATAGAGAAGCAAATCTGGCATTGATATTTGACATCACAGCAGTGAGGCGAATCACGCATTGAAATTTGACATCATAATAGAGAGGAGAATCTGGCATTGATATTTGACATCACAATAGAGAAGCGAATCTTGCTTTGATATTTGACATCACAGTAAAGAGGTGAATCTGGCATTGATATTTGACATCACAGCAGTGAGGCGAATCTGTCATTGCTATTTGACATCTGTTACGGGTTCGAAATTGAGGACGAGAGTAAAACAATGATGGTCCAGAAGAGGTCGGTCAAACAATTGATTTTAATGAATGCACGCAGCGTGGAGAGGTGTAAACTGCAAAACATCAGTTGTACATCTCTGCCCAAAATACACTCTAGATTGCTTTTATCCCATCAGGGTATTGTAACGCCCCCTCTTGCGTTTACAGTCACATAATTTGCATGTACAGAACATTCATGTATTTTAAGAGATAACTGCAGACACAGAAGTTCCCCATCCATCCAAATATGGTGAAGATCTCAGGCCTTTGAGGTCCCCATGGACTGGACATCCTTTCGTCACCTGTAACTAAGCAAACTCAAATACCACAAGAAGCTGAATACATTCAGGCCTTTGCTCAGCTACTATTTTACTGTAACAATATACTCAGGCTCTGAGTTATGATATATATATATTAACTCAATCATTTTAAAGTAGTTATAACTGCACCTGTAATAAACATGTTAATATTAGATTATGATAACCCCTATAATATAACTTATAACATAATGCCAGCAGCTTCAATAAACACTTTGATGAAATGATAATTAATGTAATGTTAAGGATGATGGTTATATACAGTTCAGCAGTAAACTAATTTCTTTAAATATTACAATTCCCTCTCTTGATGTCTCTCCAGAGACATCACCACACCATTTCCTTGGGTCACTCCTCGACCCACTCTGACCCTCTCTAGCCGTCCTCTGACTCAGCAAATCAGAAAACCACCTCATGTCCTCTAGGTGGTCCAGTAATAAAACACCAGCTCCCACTTGAAAACACTTGATGCTTAAGTGGTCTCTGCTCCTTTTCTGGGTCCCTCTCTAGTGGAAATCTTCTCCTGTAAGGGATAAAAAACAAACAGCCTTTCTCTGCTACACCTCACTAACCTACTTTGTTCATCTAATGTTCCTTTAATTATTCAAAGTTGATTGACAATATCATGTTCTGGGCTCTATCCATTATATTAACTTTACTTAATCTCAATACTCTTTATGTGTGTGAGCAACGCTTTTAGTTTTATTAAACACAGAGTAAACTACACACCATCCCCCTGTCAGCCTAAATCTCCGCTAAAAAGCACACTTCAAAGTTTTCTATCAGGATTTACGCCTCTTTTGGCCTCAAGCATATACATAACATGCAAAAGTTACTGTTAATGCCAGTTAGACAAGTTTCCATTATCTACAACATTTTGTTTCACCCGGCTCACCCTCACATGTTTCCTGTTCACTTATTGCATATTTATCTTTAACACCTTTTACCTCAGCAGTTGCTAAGCAGAAACAAAGCAACATGTGTTCCACCTTTACCCTGTAAAATAAATCTATGTCATGTTTGTGTCTGTAAACATGTTTTCCATTCATTCATTACACTCCACGCCATTCCTGCAAGTTAGGAGCTGTAAATTTAAAAGCTGCATCAAGTCCAGACCTTCGGCCTGGCCTATATTTAAATCATGTGTGTTTGTAAGCGTGCATGCAATTAACCTGCTATGTTCTCATCTTCCCTCAACATGTATCACCTGGACACTCTCGCCAGTGAAGCTTAAGACCCTTTGGACGGAACATCAACTCTAAACAAGCACAGTTATGCTTTGTGTCTGAAATAAACTCAACCTGTAAATAGAGACATCACTGTTATCACAAACATATTCAATACTATTAAAATAATACTGTACAACATGTTATTAATGCAGTCATCATAAGACAGATTATATGATAGCAATAAAAGAATCTCTAAATCCCCAATCCCAACAGGTCCTGTTTTTAAATCTTCCCTGACCTTCCCTTCAACTTCTGCTTTCTTAGTACAGTAATTAGGTCCTCCTAATCCCATTAAATCTGCCATATTGATTCCTTCATGTGTAAGTGTCAGATTTCGAGCATCTAAAACTTTACTCAGTCTCTGTTGTGCTAATGATGTCATAGTGAACGCCTGCAAGTTCACATAAGCCACCACACTATGTGTAGTCAGAACTTTTAGTGAGTGTTCTCTCCCTACATGTGCTGTTTCCTATATTATTTTGGCCACCCCTGCTGCATGCTGTGCACATTTAGGGTGCCTTGCTTCTGCTGGACTCAACCTTATGTTAACCTACATAAGTACCTGTCTTAAAAGCGACCTCTGCACAGCTCAGACGCCAGTTGCAAGAGCTCTCTAACATTAGAATCATCAGCTGTGACTTATATAGTGTTATTTCGGTACTTTATACTTCACACATTTTGAATGTTGTTTATATGGGGAGTTCCTCTTTTTGTGTCTATATTTATTAATATGCCTTGTGCACTAAAACTTCCTGTTTTTCAGTCTGGCTGAGCACTTGTTTGTGAGTAAAAGGTGGCCTTGCTCTACAAGCCAGCCTTCATTATTAAAGTACATAAAACAAGATAATGGGCAGGTTCATATTAAAAATATAGCTTTTATTCCTAACACCAGTCCCCGTTTTTTCATTTCTCCCCTGAGAAATGAACTAATTCCTAGTTTATGACATTTAAGTTTACTTCAATACATTCCCATTTAATTTTATTTATATAGCGCCAAATCACAACAAAAATTGCCTCAAGGTGCTTCATATATACAGAAAAAAAACCCAACAATCTTGTGACCCCCTATTGAGCAAGCACTTTGGGAACAGTGTGAAGGAAAAACTCCCTTTTAACAGGAAGAAACCTCCGGCAGAACCATGCTCAGGTACGGGCGGCCATCTGCTGCGACCGCTCGGCGTCAGCTAACAGACACTTCTTTTAACAGAGAGACTTAATATTTAATAATCCACATTTCACTATTTTATTCTTTCGTTCATATTTGGATTCTGTATTATTCTTTATTTGTTATTATTTATATTCAGATTGTTTTTTGCTAGTCTTGGTTTGTTGTTGTCTGTTTGGGAGCTGACATAGTCTCTATGGATAAGCGTCTTTTGGTGGGGTAGCATCAGGAGAGAAGCTCCAGAGAGGCATCTTCCATGTTAAACACTAAAATATAACAAAAGAGATCTCCTCAACGTGTTGTATATTTTTAATGTTTCCTTATTATTTTGTCATAAAATAAATCAACCAAATAACTTAAGCTGTGCGACAGCACCGTGCGTTTACGCCAGGCTGTGAGCTGCCCTGAAGCTACACCCCCCTTTTACCCCATTTAATTTCTCAATCTTACTTTAAACTATTCCTGACCTTCTCCTTCTCTCATCTAATCATCTCAAGTACGTCCTGTACCAAATTTGCTTCCTCTTTTCAAGTCCCACATTTAATTACAAGCTCTAATACACTCAGAGCTGAGGTTCCCCTTTCCTAAGTCTGTATGTTCTACAAGAGAGCAAGTCGGTAAACAAGTTTATCATCACAAAGGTTGTTAGGTAAAGGTCACGTAGACATTTGCTTAGTAACCCTAAAAGAGCACATTTCATGTAGCTAATCGCATATATTAACACCCCCCTTTTTGTGACACATCTCATGTGTTACAAACTCAAAATCCTTCACTCAGGTTAGGGAATTAAAAGAAAAGTTAATCATATCATATTAGGTATAGTTGCTCCGGGCCTTCAAACCTGTGTTTAAGGAATGAAATCAAATTAATCATCATGTCAAAATCCCTTCTTGGCTCCATCCACAGCCTGCATCCTTTAAACGTCCTAGAAACAAAGCCTGTGTGTTAACCAGAACTTCACATTTCATACTCAGTTTCTCCCACTTATGATCCACCCTGTGTTATAAAAGAAAACTTAAAACATAACAATTATCAGTCATGTGTCCAACCTTAGTCCAGTCTTTTGTCAGTGTCCAGTCGGTCCAACCTATGGTCTTCCTGGTCCGTCCATTCACCCACACATTCACTCACACGCATTAACATCGGGTATTGGTAGACTTCCGCACGAATAATCAGATTTTCCACTTTCAGCAAACTCAGTGTATTTATCTAATCATTTATTTTCTTTTTTTACTCGTTTCTAGCAAAATAGTTCTTTATACTTTTGGACTGGATTGGCTCGCTGCAATCCTCTTAGACAGGGACCCACAATCTGACCCATTGTAATTCGGAAAAGGTCACCTTACTTTTTATTTTCCTGAGACTATTGTCGGCGCCGTTATTCATTGTTGTCTTTTGCAGGCCTGCTTAGAACAAAAATGAGAAAAAAAGAGAGCTGAGTATTAGCTCATCAAAGTACAAAACAAAATCACCTGACAGGTTTTTTCTTTATAAGTGCACTGTTACAAAACCCCTTAAACCTGTCCATGTTTATTAAAACTCCCTCTTTAAAAATAAAACAACAACCTCAAAAATCTTCAACAATCTTAAATTTCAGCCATAGAACACACCCAAAACGTAAAAAGCTACACCGTTTCGTACACAATATCCCCCTTTAAGCACTTTACCAAACTCACATTCAACCTAACATATAAGCACGTTCTCACAATATGTCAACACTAATTTATAAACCTCTTGATCAAATTTGCACCTCTGAACTCTGTACTTCTCCTTGAAGGCCTCAATCACACACACACAGCAAGCTCCTCTGTCATCACTCACATTAGCTCTCCAACTAATTTTCATACTCAGTCACAAGATAAATACATGTTTAAACCTTCTCACATTATTCAATTATTTTCATTTTCTTTCTATACTAATCACTTGTTTTTTATCAATCAGTGCAACAGCGCTCCTAAGTCACCCTTCTTAAACTACTTTAATCACTTCTCTTTTGTTTTTGTTTTTTCCATAACTCACTCCCTTGTCATACAGCTTCGTTTGAGTTATTCCACAACTCTATTTTATCCAAGTGTGTTTTAAGTGTATTTTCTTCAACATTCACACTAGTTTAACACTCATGAAATTAGCAAGCTCATTTAATTACATATGTTTGTGTTCTTAGGCAGGTTTTAATCACTATCTATGCATTACTCTTCATGAGCTTATCTCTGTAGGGTTAGTGCATTTTCTGTTAGTATGTGTAATTTTTATAAATGTTTATTCGTGATCTTTGTGATCTCGTAAATGTTTCTTTTGCAGTGTTTCAGACTCCTTTTGACAGGGTGTGTTTTCTCTCTCTGGCTCATCACTGGTCATTGTTAGTGGCATTTCCCCTTCGCCTGTACCCAGCGGCTTTACCCGTTGAAGTCCCGTCTCCTCCAGTGACTCCAAGGTCACTCCGGGACTTAGGTACAAGCAATCGTGACTGCGCCTTGCCTTAGGTCGTCCCAGGGTTTCGAGGTGGGATCTTACCCGTCATGGGCTGTCCAGCCTTCCATGCTCGCCTGATACAGGGGCCAACTGGGCAAGGGTGTTATCAGGTCTGGGGGACACACTGGTTCTGGAAATTAAAGGAGTGTAAACTGCTTTCTTTATTTCATGTGTGTATTAAACTTTCCAACAATAATTTCACATGTAACAGTTTGTGTACGTGCGTTTTCACTTCATTAATGTAATTGTTAGTTCATGTATTTATTTCTCTCGGTCTGTCTCTTTTCTAAAACCTGTAATTAATATAATTTTATTACTTTATTACTTTTCTTAAAACATGCATTCGCTTAATCTTCTTAGAATTTAAGGTCTGTCTATTTCTCTGGGTGCTCCCCTGACATCATCAGTCACACACACACCTTCCTCTCACACAGACAGCAGCACAGTATTTCCTGTTTCTCTTTCCTGTTTCTACAAATTAATCAAACCCTTGTTTTTTCATATTTACAGTCTACAAACCCTCTTTAGTTTTACTAAGTCTTGGTCTAAAAACAATACACCCTTATTTCATGCACACCCTTTTAAATATTCCAAGTTTTTTGCATTTGTCAGTTTTTGTGACATCATTCACCCAATACTCTCATAATCGTCTCATACACACTGCCTTTTCTCTCAACCTCCCACTTTTCACTCATTCTACTATAAACCTCCCTAGTGTTATTATTACTTATTTACTATTTGGTACAAATCACACAGAGTCACTCAAATCAAATACTGACAGCATTCACACAGTTAAAATCACTCAAAATACGCTTTCCTAATGGTATTTTACAGGCATTGTTTTCAAACTCAGAAAGAGCAAATCAAATAATAACAATTTAAACCTCTAATCCTTCTCACAGCACACGCATAACTGGAAAAATAAAACACCACAGCCTTTATTTCTGAAGAGAGGTTACTACTGAAAGTAATATGTTAGTCTTAAGTATATACAATGCACTCCATATATATATATATATAACTCAAAACTCAGTCAATTACTATACATCCACTACAGCACTCAAAACTTTATTTATAACCCTCTAATAAACATAAATGGCGTCTTAAACACACGCATTCAACAATGTTTGCAGCAGTGCTTGTGAAACCAACTGTGGTTTAAGCAGTTCACAGCTTCTTAATTTGCATTTTATTGCTTTCTAGGACATTCTAGTCTCTAATTCCTCTGTTTTCATGTTACAGCGTCTGTCACCAGCTCACTAGCTGTATTCAGACCTCCCGTTTGACACACACAACCACACACTCCCCCTAAAAACCCACAAAAAACTATCCCTAAAAACACACACAAGAACCCTTAAAAAACTTCATTCATTTATTTATTATTATTTTAAACCCTTAAGATGTTGTGCTGTGTTTCCTCTGTGCCAGCTGCAACCTATATTAACATAAAGCCAAACTGTAAACAAGTCTGTCAAATCTAACTATTTATATATTATCTGACTAACCGAAAAACCACTTACAATCTTCTAAAGTCCTCCTTAACCCAACAAACATCAAACGACTTACACCTATATGTATCACTCAAAGTCAACCACAGTACCTGATAAACACCAAATGTAACTGTGTATATTATCTCAAACTGAAACAAAACCCATCTAAAAATCCTAAAACATCTTAGTTTGATTAAATTATCTCAAATTCAATTTCAGTTCTCAGAACCCAAATAACGGTCCTAAGTATCAACAGTTTATGTATCCTATCTCAAAACCCCGCAAAAGTCATACAGTCATGGCAAGAAATAAAACTTTACTTACAATATTGTCATAAACAAAACCAGCGTCTTAAATACAGCCATCAGCAATGTCTAGCAGTCTCTATAAACTTCCTCATCCTCTATGCACCTCTCAGCTTCCTTATTTGCATTTTCACAGACACACACAGTCTAAAAATAGTACCAGCCTGACTCACAGACTCCTCTGACACACAATTTTACCCAGACGTCTTTATAATTACAACTGCAGTATTAGGCCTGACATTTTAAACCTACACAATTTCGACAAATTTTAATTAACCCTCCAAGGGACAAACTCCAAGTTTTTTATTGTCAATATCCCAGTATCAGGTCCAACCTGTATCTGGTCTAATTGCTAAAGTTCCTAAGTCAATTTAAAAGCGTCCAACGCCCAAGGTCCAACCTTTGCTACCCAAAAAAGTGCAAACACCGTTCCAAACGGTAAAGTGGTCCAACCACTAGTTATTCTGGAGTGCCCCAAGCTCCACAGTGACCAACTGACTATCCCTCAACTGAGGACAAGGTCTAAGCGTCCTTGACCTTGGCAAGCGTTACCTCTGAGCAATGCACTTCTTAGAACATCCCACAGTTCCGTTCTACAGAAATTTAATTATGTTTTTAAAGACATCCTATGAAACCACCAAACCGACTTTATTGATGTCCAAGCCCAGCTTTATATTCAATTATAACTGTATGACCATATACAGATTTCAAATGACCTATTTCCTAAATTCAGTAGTCCAACTACTTTAACTTGTCCTTTACCTATTTCCGTTACTTTTACCTATTCCTATTTAGTAGTCCAACTACTTAAATCCTTGTAGCAGTCCAACTGCTTTTCCTTTAATCAGTACTGTCACTTAACCTTACATTATCATTACTTCAACTTCAATTCTCATGAGATTTTCACCAAAATCAAAACAGACCTTTACCAGTAATTTTCAGTGAGTAGACTTTCAATTTTGTAATCGTCAATCTGGCACAGTTTGGAAATAATTCAACAGGTAGTGCCTTACCTTTAGATAAGCCGGCTTATGTCAACTCACTTCGACCACTGACTCGTGTCTGGCCGTTTGAGTACCTCGGACCCTCTCGGTCTCAATCTCCAACTTTCTCCCTCTCTCAACCCTCGGCCAATGCACCAAATGTTACGGGTTCGAAATTGAGGACGAGAGTAAAACAATGATGGTCCAGAAGAGGTCGGTCAAACAATTGATTTTAATGAATGCACGCAGCGTGGAGAGGTGTAAACTGCAAAACATCAGTTGTACATCTCTGCCCAAAATACACTCTAGATTGCTTTTATCCCATCAGGGTATTGTAACGCCCCCTCTTGCGTTTACAGTCACATAATTTGCATGTACAGAACATTCATGTATTTTAAGAGATAACTGCAGACACAGAAGTTCCCCATCCATCCAAATATGGTGAAGATCTCAGGCCTTTGAGGTCCCCATGGACTGGACATCCTTTCGTCACCTGTAACTAAGCAAACTCAAATACCACAAGAAGCTGAATACATTCAGGCCTTTGCTCAGCTACTATTTTACTGTAACAATATACTCAGGCTCTGAGTTATGATATATATATATTAACTCAATCATTTTAAAGTAGTTATAACTGCACCTGTAATAAACATGTTAATATTAGATTATGATAACCCCTATAATATAACTTATAACATAATGCCAGCAGCTTCAATAAACACTTTGATGAAATGATAATTAATGTAATGTTAAGGATGATGGTTATATACAGTTCAGCAGTAAACTAATTTCTTTAAATATTACACATCACAGCAGGGAGGCGAATCTGTCATTGCTATTTGACATCACAGCAGTGAGGCGAATCACGCATTGAAATTTGACATCATAATAGAGAGGAGAATCTGGCATTGATATTTGACATCACAATAGAGAAGCGAATCTTGCTTTGATATGTGACATCACAGTAAAGAGGTGAATCTGGCATCGATATTTGACATCACAGCAGTGAGGCGAATCTGTCATTGCTATTTGACATCACAGCAGTGAGGAGAATCTGGCATTGACATTTGACATCACAGCAGAGACGAGAGTCCGGTATTGATCTTTGACATCACATGAGAGACACCAATTTGGCATTGATATTTGACATCACAGCAGTGAGGCGAATCTGGCATTGATATTTGACATCATAATAGAGAGGAGAATCTTGCATTGATATTTGACATCACAATACAGAAGCGAATCTCGCTTTGCTATGTGACATCACAGTAAAGAGGTGAATCTGGCATTGATATTTGACATCACAATAGAGAGTCGAATGTGGCATTGATATTTGACATCAGAACAGAGAGGCGAATCCGGCATTGATATTTGACCTGACAATAGAGAAGCGAAACTGGCATTGATATTTGTCATCACAGCAGTGAGGCGAATCTGGCATTGATATTTGACTTCACAATTGAGAGGTGAATCTGGCATTGATATGTGACATCACATCGGAGACGCGAATCTGGCATTGATATTTGACATCACAGCAGAGAGACGAATCTGGCATTGAGATTTGACATCACAATAGACAGGGAAATCTCACATTGATATGTGACATCAAAACAGAGAGGCGAATCTGGCATTGATATTTGGCATCATCATAGTGAGGCGAATCTGGCATTGATATTTGACATGACAATAGAGAGGCAAAACTGGCATTGATATTTGACATCACATTAGAAACGCGAATCTCGCATTGATATTTGACATCACAGCAGTGAGGCGAATCTGGCATTGATATTTGAGATCACAATAGAGAGGCGAATCTGGCATTGATATTTGACATCCCAGCAGTGAGTCGAATCTGCTATTGATATTTGACATCACAGCAGTGAGGCGAATCTGGCATTGCTATTTGACATCACAGCAGTGAGGCGAATCTGGCATTGATATTTGACTTGACAATAGAGAGGCGAAACTGGCATTGATATTTGACATCATAATAGAGAGGAGAATCTGACATTGATATTTGACATCACAGCAGAGACGAGAGTCCGGTATTTATATTTGACATCACATGAGAGACGCCAATCTGGCATTGATATTTGACATCACAGCAGTGAGGCGAATCACGCATTGATATTTGACATCATAATAGAGAGGAGAATCTGGCATTGATATTTGACATCACAATAGAGAGGCGAATCTGGCATTGATATTTGGCACCATCATTGTGAGGAGAATCTGGCATTGATATTTGACATCACAATAGAGAGGCAAAACTGGCATTGATATTTGACATCACATTAGAAACGCGAATCTGGCATTGATATTTGACATCACAGCAGTGAGGCGAATCTGGCATTGATATTTGAGATCACAATAGAGAAGCAAATCTGGCATTGATATTTGACATCACAGCAGTGAGGCGAATCTGGCATTGCTATTTGACATCACAGCAGTGAGGCGAATCTGGCATTGATATTTGACATGACTATAGAGAGACGAAACTGGCATTGATATTTGACATCATAATAGAGAGGAGAATCTGGCATTGATATTTGACATCACAGCAGAGACGAGAGTCCGGTATTGATATTTGACATCACATGAGAGACGCCAATCTGGCATTGATATTTGACATCACAGCAGTGAGGCGAATCTGGTATTGATATTTGAGATCACAATAGAGAGGCAAATCTGGCATTGATATTTGACATCACAATAGAGAGGCAAAACTGGCATTGATATTTGACATCACATTAGAAACGCGAATCTGGCATTGATATTTGACATCACAGCAGTGAGGCGAATCTGGCATTGATATTTGAGATCACAATAGAGAGGCGAATCTGGCATTGATATTTGACATCACAGCAGTGAGGCGAATGTGGGATTGATATTTGACATCACAATAGAGAGGCGAATCTGGCATTGATATTTGACATCACAGCAGTGAGGCGAATCTGGCATTGATATTTGACATCAGAAAATTTAGGCGAATCTGGTATTGATATTTGACATCATAGCAGTGAGGCGAATCTGGCATTGATATTTGACCTGACAATAGAGAGGCGAAACTGGCATTGATATTTGTCATCACAGCAGTGAGGCGAAACTGGCATTGATATTTGTCATCGCTGCAGTGAGGCGAATCTTGCATTGATATTTGACTTCACAATTGAGAGGTGAATCTGGCACTGATATTTGACATCACAGCAGAGAGACGAATCTGGCATTGAGATTTGACATCACAATAGAAACGCGAATCTCACATTGATATGTGACATCAAAACAGAGAGGCGAATCTGGCATTGATATTTGGCATCATCATAGTGAGGAGAATCTGGCATTGATATTTGACATCACATTACAAACGCGAATCTGGCATTGATATTTGACATCACAGCAGTGAGGCGAATCTGGCATTGATATTTGGCACTATCATAGTGAGGAGAATCTGGCATTGATATTTGACATCACAATAGAGAGACGCGAATCTGGCATTGATATTTGACATCACATTAGAAACGCGAATCTGGCATTGATATTTGACATCACACCAGTGAGGCGAATCTGGCATTGATATTTGACATGACAATAGAAAGGCGAAACTGGCATTGATATTTGACATCATAATAGAGAGGAGAATCTGGCATTGATATTTGACATCACAGCAGAGACGAGAGTCCGGTATTGATATTTGACATCACATGAGAGACGCCAATCTGGCATTGATATTTGACATAACAGCAGTGAGGCGAATCTGGCATTGATATTTGACATCATAATAAAGAGGAGAATCTGGCATTGATATTTGACATCACAATAGAGAAGCGAATCTCGCTTTGATATGTGACATCACAGTAAAGAGGTGAATCTGGCATTGATATTTGACATCACAATAGAGAGGCGAATCTGGCATTGATATTTGACATCACAATAGAGAGGCAAAACTGGCATTGATATTTGACATCACATTAGAAACGCGAATCTGGCATTGATATTTGACATGACAATAGAGAGGCAAAACTGGCATTGATATTTGACATCACATAAGAAACGCGAATCTGGCATTGATATTTGACTTCACAATAGAGTGGCGAATCTGGCATTGATATTTGACATCATTGCAGTGAGGCGAATCTGGCATTGACATTTGACATCACAGGAGTGAGGCGAATCTGGCATTGATATTTGACATGACAATAGAGAGGCGAATCTGGCATTGATATTTGACATCACAGCAGTGAGGCGAATCTGGTATTGATATTTGAGATCATAATAGAGAGGCAAATCGGGCATTGATATTTGACTTCACAATTGAGAGGTGAATCTGGTATTGATATGTGACATCACATCGGAGACAAAAATCTGGCATTGATATTTGACATCACAGCAGAGAGACGAATCTGGCATTGATATTTGGCACCATCATAGTGAGGAGAATCTGGCATTGATATTTGACATCACAATAGAGAAGCGAATCTCGCTTTGATATGTGACATCACAGTAAAGAGGTGAATCTGGCATTGATATTTGACATCACAATAGAGAGGCGAATCTGGCATTGATATTTGACATCACAGCAGTGAGGCGAATCTGTCATTGCTATTTGACGTCACAGCCAGGCCCGGCCCTAACCAATCTGGCACCCTAGGCAAGATTTTAGGTGGCGCCCCCCTACATCGGCAGTGTAGTGTATGTACTCACAAGAAACCGAATAGCGTTGTCTTTGACCTTTTTTTTTTTTACTTAAAGAAAGCAAATTCACAATCAGAATACTTAACAAGATAAAAAAATATATGAATAAATAAATGAATACAAAAAATAAAAAATGAATATATGAAATACAATAAATTTTACATACATAAACACAATAAAACGTGTCAACAAGTTGGATAAAATAAATTAAAAATACAATATAAATAAGGCACTGCACAAAACAAGATATTAAATAAACCAGTATGACTTTAACAACTATATTACAAAAAAGGGGATCCTACAGAGTTCTCTAGTTGTGCTTTTTAATACTGCATTAACTAGAATGACTTACAAATTACTGTACACCACCCCCTCATCAACCTCACATCACCTGCTACAGCCTTACTCTCCTAGTCTTTCTTGCAGCAAAGTCATCTACAACATCATCATATGACAACTGATTTGAGACCACATGATTTATGCTTATGATGGAAAGTCCACTGAGACGTTCTTGCATCATAGTAGATCTCAGGTAGGTTTTAATGAGTTTGAGCTTAGAGAAGCTTCTTTCAGCAGCAGCCACTGTAACAGGAAGAGTGGCAAAGATTCTCAGAGCAACCCACATGTTGGGGTAAATTTCTGCCAGCTTCTTCTCATGCAGGAAGGTCAAGAGTTCCATGTTTGTCATGTTCTTTGATGGCAATGGTGGGAAATTCTGCATTTCCATTGCAAGTTCTGTGCCATTAATGTCCGGCTGGCTGTCATGGGTCAGAGTAGTACTCAGTGTTTGGCACTGCTGTAGCAGCTCTTCTTTTTGTAAGTTGTGGAAATTGAGGAGTACTCCAAACTTGTCATTCACCTCTCCAAGGTTCTGAAATCTCTCATCAAGTGAAGAGATGGCTGTATCCACTACCACATTAAAAAATGTGGTTTCCATTTTTTTAAGTGCATCTTGTATGGGCTCATCTGGAGACTCATAACCGAAGTGCCTTTTGGTGGTTCTCAATCGCTTTTGTTTGAGTTCAGCCTCCACATTCATTTCTTCACACATCTCCTTTGCCGTTGTCTGTGCATCAGAAAATCCAGTGTTTCTGTAGCTGGTGAGGGAATCTTTGGTTTTCTTCAGCAAGTCGACAGCCACATCTAGCTGCATGGAGGGCGACTGCATGAGTTTACTCACATACTGGATCTTGCTGAGAATGTCATACCAGATGGCTGTACAAATGCAAAAACGATAGGATCCAATCTCCTCAGCCAAAGACTGGGCTTCAACTCTGACCACAGGGTCTGTAGCTGTTTCCCTCACCTCCAGAAGAGCCTCTCTGACTTGCCGAGCCTGATATCTGACTGCCTCAATGCTTTTTATCCTGCTTTCCCATCTGGTCTCAGCCCATGATTTCAAGGTGGTTTTCACATGTTTCAGGAGAACACCCCACCTATGGGTGGAGGCTGAGAAGAGCTTGAATAATTTTGCTAAATGCCCAAAGTAGCCAAGGGCATCTGGTGAGCTTTTTGCAGCATCAGCTACTACCAGATTTAAAGTGTGGGCACCACATGGGACCAAAAAAGCTCTTGAGTTTAGCTGAAGCAACCTTGCCTGAACACCTTTATTTTTTCCCTTCATGTTGGCCCCATTGTCATAGGACTGTCCTCTGCAGTCTTCAAAAGGAATGTTAAGCTCCTCTATCCGTTTTAGGATGAGAGTTGACAAATGATCTCCTGTTGATTCCTCTGCAACAAGAAAGCCCAGGAAATGCTCTTTAACTTGTGGTATGTCTTCTTGTGACACTATCCTGACTATGACAGAGAGCTGTTCCTTATGACTCAGATCAGGTGTGCAATCTAAAATGATGGAGAAATACTTTGATGTTTTGATATCTTCCACAATGCGTTTTATTATTCTTGAACTGATGGTGTCAATCAGTTCATTTTGGATTGTTTTTCCCAGATAATGTATGTGACTGCCAGCTCCACTTTCTACTCTACTGACATTCATTCAGTAATGTATATACCTTTACATATCATTCAGTAATGTATATACCTTTACATATTGTACATATATTTATTACTTTTTAGATTAGCCATTTTTATATTTTGCTTGTTTTACATTATTGTATTTTGCACAACTCTGTTGCTTGTGAAGCTCGCACACAAGAATTTCACTCACATGTACTGTACCAGTGTACCTGCACATGTGATGTGACAATAAAAGTGATTTGATTTGATTTGATTTGACATGCTGCTTCATCACTGGATCAAATTTGGCCATAAGCTCCACTTCTTTCAGAAAATTGCCATTGTCTGGTTTATTTAATGTGTCTGTGGACCCCCTGAAAGCCATGTTTCTTTCAGCTAAGGACTGAATTATTGCCACCAAACGATGTAGAACTTCACGCCACCTTTTTCTCTCAGCCTCAGCACGTGCCATCTCTTGTTTATCTATTGTGAGTCCTTTCGCAAAACGGACCTCCAAGTCCTTCCATGTTGCCATGTGAGCATTATGCTCCTGGCTATCCTCATGGACCTTGAGCAAGTGGCTTGCATTTTTCCAGTCCTTCAGACCTTCCCTACTCAGTTTGTAATCTCTCTTGGAAAACATTTTGCAGCAGAAGCAGTGCAAGCTATCCTCTTTTTTCGAATACATAAGCCAGGTTCTTCTCACCTTTTCCCCATTGATTAAGAGTCTGTTAAAATAATCATGCTGACACCTTCGTCCGTCTTTCTGTTTCGGGAATGTGAAGTCACTATCAATTACAAATGGACCTCTGTGAACTAACTCTGTTCGTACCTTTTCAGTTAAAGCAGAAGGCCAGTCAGCAGGGTCTATTGGTGCAGCAGGAGGACCGCTTGATGCTGCTGCATCACTGCTGGGTTGTGCTGCTGAGGTGGAGGCAACAGGAACACCGCTTGATGCTGCTGCAAAACTGGTGGGTTGTGCTGCTGAGGTGGAGGCAACAGGAAGACCGCTTGATGCTGCTGCATCATGGCTGGGTTGTGCTGCTGATGCTGCATCACTGGTGGGTTGTGCTGCTGAAGTGGAGGCAGCAGCGGTAGATGTGGTAGATGGCCCAGGGGTGGGATTTAGAAACTTCAACAGTGCATCTGAAGAGAGGAGTATGTGACACCACTGAGTATTAAAGTCTAATAATAAAAACATATGATTCCAGGAATATAATGAAATGATATAATATAAATGAAAAACCAAAGAGATATATGTATGATGTTAACTGATATGCAAATTAGATTAGATTCAATTTATTGTCATCATTACAGTGAAATGCTGAATAGCAGAATGCAAAGTAACAGTATAATATTATATGAGAATGTTATGTTATGATTATCTTTGACCGAATCACAGCAGTGCTTATATTAAAAAACAGCATTCCCTCTCATGTGATATTGCTTAATTAACATTAATGATGTGCACTTTAACAACTAGGCTTACAACTATAATATATACAGGGGTGGAAAAGTGACTATTACCTGCAGGGTAAACGTTAGCTAACCAGAAGGCAATAACAATGTAAACAAAAAACACCTGCTTAAAAGATGAATACAAATGAGGAATGGTGGGAAAGGTGGGAGTACTGTAATTACCTAACGTTACATTATTATTTTCCATAACAATTTAGCCCCCTCCACAATATTAACTGACGTTAAAACAGTTAACTAGCTATTTATTGATTAGCAATTAGCGAATCATGTAACATTAGCTTAATGCTAAAAATTTAGGTTACTATCACATTCAGACAAATAATTTCATGTAGGCTAACGTTACCTACCTCTGTCTTTTTCTCGTTTCTCCTCCTCTTCTTTTCTCTTTTTTCTTCCCTGGGCACCTGACAGTTTTGGCCGTTTTGACATCTTGTGTTGATTTTTTGATGTGGTGACGTCCAAAAGGAACCATGATACGGGAAGGGAGGGGGCGCACCGTGCGGGGGGGGGGGGGCGTAATGTTGTAACAAATAATATTTCTATTAAATAAGCTTTACTTTGCATTTTAATTAACGTGGGATTATTTTTTGTATTTAGAAATAATAGTACCAACTTTTTTCTTTTTTTTTCAACATTTGTGGCACTGGCGTGGCGCCCCCTGATGGACGGCGCCCTTAGCATTTGCCTATACGGCCTATGCCACGGGCCGGCCCTGGTCACAGCAGTGAGGCGAATCTGGCATTGATATTTGACATGACAATAGAGAGGCGAAACTGGCATTGATATTTGACATCACAATAGAGAGGAGAATCTGGCATTGACATTTGACATCACAGCAGAGACGAGAGTCCGGTATTGATCTTTGACATCACAAGAGAGACACCAATTTGGCATTGATATTTGACATCACAGCACTGAGGCGAATCTGGCATTGATATTTGACATCATAATAGAGAGGAGAATCTGGCATTGATATTTGACATCACAAAAGAGAAGCGAATCTCGCTTTGCTATGTGACACCACAGTAAAGAGGCGAATCTGGCATTGATTTTTGACATCACAGCAGTGAGGCGAATCTGGCATTGATATTTGACATCAGAACAGAGAGGCGAATCTGGTATTGATATTTGACATCATAGCAGTGAGGCGAATGCGGCATTGATATTTGACCTGACAATAGAGAGGCGAAACTGGCATTGATATTTGTCATCACAGCAGTGAGGCGAAACTGGCATTGATATTTGTCATCACAGCAGTGAGGCGAATCTGGCATTGATATTTGACTTCACAATTGAGAGGTGAATCTGGCATTGATATGTGACATCACATCGGAGACGCGAATCTGACATTGATATTTGACATCACAGCAGAGAGACGAATCTGGCATTGAGATTTGACATCACAATAGACAGGCAAATCTCACATTGATATGTGACATCAAAACAGAGAGGCGAATCTTGCATTGATATTTGGCATCATCATAGTGAGGCGAATCTGGCATTGATATTTGACATCACAATAGAGAGGCAAAACTGGCATTGATATTTGACATCACATTAGAAACGCGAATCTGGCATTGATATTTGACATCACAGCAGTGAGGCGAATCACGCATTGAAATTTGACATCATAATAGAGAGGAGAATCTGGCATTGATATTTGACATCACAATAGAGAAGCGAATCTCGCTTTGATATGTGACATCACAGTAAAGAGGTGAATCTGGCATTGATATTTGACATCACAATAGAGAGGCGAATCTGGCATTGATATTTGACATCACAATAGAGAGGAGAATCTGGCATTGATATTTGACATCACAATAGAGAGACAAAACTGGCATTGATATTTGACATCACAATAGAGAGGCGAATCTCACATTGATATGTGACATCAAAACAGAGAGGCGAATCAGGCATTGATATTTGATATCACAATAGAGAGGTGAATCTGGTATTGATATTTGACTTAACAATAGAGAAGTTAATCTCACATTGATATTTGACATCAGAACAGAGAGGCGAATCTGGTATTGATATTTGACATGACAATAGAGAGGTGAATCTGGCATTGATATGTGACATCACAATAGAGAGGCGAATCTGGCATTGATATTTGGCACCATCATAGTGAGGAGAATCTGGCATTGATATTTGACATCACAATAGACAGGCAAAACTGGCATTGATATTTGACATCACATTAGAAACGCGAATCTGGCATTGATATGTGACATCACAATAGAGAGGCGAATCTGGCATTGATATTTGGCACCATCATAGTGAGGAGAATCTGGCATTGATATTTGACATCACAATAGAGAGGCAAAACTGGCATTGATATTTGACATCACATTAGAAACGCGAATCTGGCATTGATATGTGACATCACAATAGAGAGGCAAATCTGGCATTGATATTTGACATCACAGCAGTGAGGCCAATCTGGCATTGATATTTGACATCACAGCAGTGAGGCGAATCTGGCATTGATATTTGACATGACAATAGAGAGGCGAAACTGGCATTGATATTTGACATCATAATAGAGAGGCGAATCTGGCATTGATATTTGACCTGACAATAGAGAGGCGAAACTGGCATTGATATTTGTCATCAGAGCAGTGAGGCAAAACTGGCATTGATATTTGTCATCACAGCAGTGAGGCGAATCTGGCATTGATATTTGACATAACAATTGAGAGGTGAATCTGGCATTGATATGTGACATCACATCGGAGACGCGAATCTGGCATTGATATTTGACATCACAGCAGTGAGTCGAATCTGGCATTGATATTTGACATCACAGCAGTGAGTCGAATCTTGCATTGATATTTGACATCACAGCAGTGAGGCGAATCTGGCATTGATATTTGACTTGACAATAGAGAGGCGAAACTGGCATTGATATTTGACATCACAATAGAGAGGAGAATCTGGCATTGATATTTGACATCACAGCAGAGACGAGAGTCCCGTATTTATATTTGACATCACATGAGAAACGCCAATCTGGCATTGATATTTGACATCACAGCAGTGAGGCGAATCACGCATTGAAATTTGACATCATAATAGAGAGGAGAATCTGGCATTGATATTTGACATCACAATAGAGAAGCGAATCTTGCTTTGATATGTGACATCACAGTAAAGAGGTGAATCTGGCATTGATATTTGACATCACAGCAGTGAGGCGAATCTGTCATTGCTATTTGACATCACAGCAGTGAGGAGAATCTGGCATTGACATTTGACATCACAGCAGAGACGAGAGTCCGGTATTGATCTTTGACATCACATGAGAGACACCAATTTGGCATTGATATTTGACATCACAGCAGTGAGGCGAATCTGGCATTGATATTTGACATCATAATAGAGAGGAGAATCTTGCATTGATATTTGACATCACAATAGAGAAGCGAATCTCGCTTTGCTATGTGACATCACAGTAAAGAGGTGAATCTGGCATTGATATTTGACATCACAATAGAGAGTCGAATCTGGCATTGATATTTGACATCAGAACAGAGAGGCGAATCCGGCATTGATATTTGACCTGACAATAGAGAAGCGAAACTGGCATTGATATTTGTCATCACAGCAGTGAGGCGAATCTGGCATTGATATTTGACTTCACAATTGAGAGGTGAATCTGGCATTGATATGTGACATCACATCGGAGACGCGAATCTGGCATTGATATTTGACATCACAGCAGAGAGACGAATCTGGCATTGAGATTTGACATCACAATAGACAGGCAAATCTCACATTGATATGTGACATCAAAACAGAGATGCGAATCTGGCATTGATATTTGGCATCATCATAGTGAGGCGAAACTGGCATTGATATTTGACATGACAATAGAGAGGCAAAACTGGCATTGATATTTGACATCACATTAGAAACGCGAATCTCGCATTGACATTTGAAATCACAGCAGTGAGGCGAATCTGGCATTGATATTTGAGATCACAATAGAGAGGCGAATCTGGCATTGATATTTGACATCCCAGCAGTGAGTCGAATCTGCTATTGATATTTGACATCACAGCAGTGAGGCGAATCTGGCATTGCTATTTGACATCACAGCAGTGAGGCGAATCTGGCATTGATATTTGACTTGACAATAGAGAGGCGAAACTGGCATTGATATTTGACATCATAATAGAGAGGAGAATCTGGCATTGATATTTGACATCACAGCAGAGACGAGAGTCCGGTATTTATATTTGACATCACATGAGAGACGCCAATCTGGCATTGATATTTGACATCACAGCAGTGAGGCGAATCACGCATTGATATTTGACATCCTAATAGAGAGGAGAATCTGGCATTGATATTTGACATCACAATAGAGAGGCGAATCTGGCATTGATATTTGACATCAGAAAATTTAGGCGAATCTGGTATTGATATTTGACATCATAGCAGTGAGGCGAATCTGGCATTGATATTTGACCTGACAATAGAGAGGCGAAACTGGCATTGATATTTGTCATCACAGCAGTGAGGCGAAACTGGCATTGATATTTGTCATCACTGCAGTGAGGCGAATCTGGCATTGATATTTGACTTCACAATTGAGAGGTGAATCTGGCATTGATATTTGACATCACAGCAGAGAGACGAATCTGGCATTGAGATTTGACATCACAATAGACAGGCGAATCTCACATTGATATGTGACATCAAAACAGAGAGGCGAATCTGGCATTGATATTTGGCATCATCATAGTGAGGAGAATCTGGCATTGATATTTGACATCACAATAGAGAGTCAAAACTGGCATTGATATTTGACATCACATTAGAAACGCGAATCTGGCATTGATATTTGACATCACACCAGTGAGGCGAATCTGGCATTGATATTTGACATGACAATAGAGAGGCGAAACTGGCATTGATATTTGACATCATAATAGAGAGGAGAATCTGGCATTGATATTTGACATGACAGCAGAGACGAGAGTCCGGTATTGATATTTGACATCACATGAGAGACGTCAATCTCGCATTGATATTTGACATCACAATAGAGAGGCGAATCTGGCATTGATATTTGACATCACAGCAGTGAGGCGAATCTGGCATTGATATTTGACATCAGAAAAGTTAGGCGAATCTGGTATTGATATGTGACATCATAGCAGTGAGGCGAATCTGGCATTGATATTTGACCTGACAATAGAGAGGCGAAACTGGCATTGATATTTGTCATCACAGCAGTGAGGCGAAACTGGCATTGATATTTGTCATCACTGCAGTGAGGCGAATCTGGCATTGATATTTGACTTCACAATTGAGAGGTGAATCTGGCATTGATATTTGACATCACAGCAGAGAGGCAAATCTGGCATTGAGATTTGACATCACAATAGACAGGCGAATCTCACATTGATATGTGACATCAAAACAGAGTGGCTTATCTGGCATTGATATTTGGCATCATCATAGTGAGGAGAATCTGGCATTGATATTTGACATCACAATAGAGAGGTAAAACTGGCATTGATATTTGACATCACATTACAAACGCGAATCTGGCATTGATATTTGACATCACAGCAGTGAGGCGAATCTGGCATTGATATTTGGCACTATCATAGTGAGGAGAATCTGGCATTGATATTTGACATCACAATAGAGAGACGCGAATCTGGCATTGATATTTGACATCACACCAGTGAGGCGAATCTGGCATTGATATGTGACATGACAATAGAGAGGCGAAACTGGCATTGATATTTGACATCATAATAGAGAGGAGAATCTGGCATTGATATTTGACATCACAGCAGAGACGAGAGTCCGGTATTGATATTTGACATCACATGAGAGACGCCAATCTGGCATTGATATTTGACATCACAGCAGTGAGGCGAATCTGGCATTGATATTTGACATCATAATAAAGAGGAGAATCTGGCATTGATATTTGACATCACAATAGAGAAGCGAATCTCGCTTTGATATGTGACATCACAGTAAAGAGGTGAATCTGGCATTGATATTTGACATCACAATAGAGAGGCGAATATGGCATTGATATTTGACATCACAATAGAGAGGCAAAACTGGCATTGATATTTGACATCACATTAGAAACGCGAATCTGGCATTGATATTTGACATGACAATAGAGAGGCAAAACTGGCATTGATATTTGACATCACATAAGAAACGCGAATCTGGCATTGATATTTGACATCACAATAGAGAGGCGAATCTGGCATTGATATGTGACATCACTGCAGTGAGGCGAATCTGGCATTGACATTTGACATCACAGCAGTGAGGCGAATCTGGCATTGATATTTGACATGACAATAGAGAGGCGAAACTGGCATTGATATTTGACATCATAATAGAGAGGAGAATCTGGCATTGATATTTGACATCACAGCAGAGACGAGAGTCCGGTATTTATATTTGACATCACATGAGAGACGCCAATCTGGCATTGATATTTGACATCACAGCAGTGAGGCGAATCTGGCATTGATATTTGACATCACAATAGAGAAGCGAATCTCGCTTGGATATGTGACATCACAGTAAAGAGGTGAATCTGGCATTGATATTTGACATCACAGCAGTGAGGCGAATCTGGTATTGATATTTGAGATCATAATAGAGAGGCAAATCGGGCATTGATATTTGACTTCACAATTGAGAGGTGAATCTGGTATTGATATGTGACATCACATCGGAGACAAAAATCTGGCATTGATATTTGACATCACAGCAGAGAGACGAATCTGGCACTGATATTTGAAATCACTATAGTGAAGTGAATCTGGTATCTATATTTGACATCACAGCAGAGAGGCGAATTTGGAAGTGATATTTGACATCCACATTGTTATGTTAAATATCAATGCCAGATTCGCCTCTCTGTTGTGATTTCAAATATCAATTCCAGATTCGCCTCTCTTTTGTGAAAACAAATATCAATGCCAGATTCTCCTCTCTATTGTGAAGTAAAATGTCAATGTCAGATTCGCCTCTCTTTTGTGATGTCACATATCAGTGCGAGAATCGCCGCTCTGTTGTGAAGTCACATATCAATACCATATTCGCCTCTCTTTTGTGATGTCACATATCAATACCAGATTCTCCTCTCTGTTGTGTTGTCAAATATCAATGCCAGATTCGCCTCTCTGTTGTGATGTCACATATCAATGCGTGATTCGCCTCTCTTTTGTGATGTCACATATCAATACCAGATTCGCCTCTCTATTGTTATGTCACATATAAATGCGTGATTCGCCTCTCTGTTGTGTTGTCAAATATCAATGCCAGATTCGCCTCTCTGTTGTGATGTCACATATCAATGCGTGATTCGCCTCTCTGTTGTGATGTCAAATATCAATGCCAGATTCGCCTCTCTGTTGTGATGTCAAATATAAATGCGTGATTCCCCTCTCTTTTGTTATGTTGTCAAAAGAAAATTGTACTCAGCTGTCAGTATAAGCTTTTAATGATATAAGTCTACATATGATAGAATTCTGTATGATGATGTTTGGATGACTTATACTGTTATCCACTACAAGACCTGTTTCTGTTTTATAAATTCTTTCTCACAGTGATAATAGCTGAATAAGCAGCAAGAGGAGAGCTGGACACTTTTACCTGCGCTCCCTAACAAGAAGAGGGGCCGTGTCCTTCTGAATCTCACAACACACACATACACCTGAACCTCTCTTATCTTCACTCCATACGCACTAACATTCCTCTGCCTATGAATAGAAATATTCACTGTTGTATTACTTTTGTATATAAATAAAGACCAGAGCGGTAACAGAGCGCTGATCACAGGGCCCCCACTCTGATGTGAGCGTTCTGTGACCGCCCTTGGAAGTAAAGATCTGCAGTGTGTGTCTCTTCACTCTTAGACTCTTAGCTGAAGAAGTGGCTTTAGAATAAATCTCTTCAGATGTCACATTTATTTTGGTCCTTCGAGCCGGATCAGAAACATCCAAAGTGTTACCTGTGTCTCTGTTCCAGTGATCTGGCGCACTGATTCCCGACGCCGTGGGGAACCAGCACCGAAGTCTGTGAATTCGAGTCCGGGCCGGTCTGGTCCACGGCGGTGGGATTCAGTCTGACAATCCGAACCACCAGTGAGACGTCTGAGGGTGAGAAACACTAATTTTATATATAAAACGGCCGCAAAGGTTTAAAGAAACGTGATAAAATAGTTTTAAATTGGCCAAAGAGAACTGTGTTTGTACTGTTTTTAGAGGTAGCCAAAATTACTTCGTGACAAATTAAAATACGTTTAGGCAAATTAAAACACGTTGAGACAAAGAAATTAAAATAGGTTTAAGTTCGCCAAAAGGAACTGTGTTTAGACTGGTTTTAGAGGTAGCCGTAAAATATTTCGTGACAAATTAGCACGCATATGTCTATGTGTGTATGTGTCTGGAAGTAAGTTGATTTTACAGCACAATACGCTGCTGAACTACTTCTATTTTATTTGTTTTCTTTGCTTGAGGCTCACGTACTGGTGACAAAGGAGAACGGTTGAGTTTCATCTCATAAAACTGATACCGCTTCATTTTTTAGAAGTGAAGTAGAAGGGCGTATCAGCAACCACCCTGAAGTCAAACGTGCCAGTGACGGCCCAGCAAAATCTTTGAAAATGGGGAATAAACAAGCAAAATTAACACCTGATGAGGAATGTTTAGAAAAACAACAAACAGGAGCAGGTAGAATAAGCGCAAATAGGTGGAGAAATCCACGAAAAGCTAAAAACCGCACCTGGGAAGGGAAATGCAATCCCTCAGCTGTTACCCAGCTGAGAGCTGCTCTGAGACAAGAAATTACATTAACAATAGACCCAAAGAAAAAATTAAAACGTAAGGAAGAATATAAACTTTTCGAAGCATGGGAAAACGAAAGTGAAAGGAGAACTGAAAACAAAAAAAGGAAAGAGGAAAAGAAAAAACTACAAAGCAGGCACGTGCTGAACAAAAACTTCCCCTGACAAACCCACGTACCTCCCCCCTTCTAAACCCCTCCGCTAAACTTTCTACGCTAGCTGCAGAAAAAACAACCAGCATTACACCAAAATCTCGTTTCAAACGATCTCCCATATGGACAAGAGCAATGAAAATTAAATTCGACAATGCATATGAGGATGCACAAACAATGTTAACCGCGCATGAGAAAAAATTTCTTCCAGGACATGATTATGACTCTGAAGAAGAGTGTAATAGTTGTGGTTCACACTCAGACCTGCCACCACCAACATCCACACTGGCATGTCCATTAGTTGAAGTAGCAAACCCCAGATATTGCACACTCCCAGGTGATGGGATAA